>NC_056737.1:1116309124-1116509124 GCF_019279795.1 Protopterus annectens | reverse complement strand
GAAGTTTCCACTGTATCACTGACATCAGTGAATTCAAGTGAGCTCATCTGGTATGTGAACGTCTGCATGATAACTCTCAAGGTGATCTCCCTACTGCTTCTACATGGCACCAGATTGTGTTACAGTACATAATGGATGGTTTTGAGGACATCAGTAACTTGGTTCCTCTTAGGAAATGCCTTCATTCTTGTCTAGATGGTCACCATTTTAGTACAATGATGCCAACTGGTCTCTTCTTAGTATCTTGGATGTTCTGTAACATTCTATGTTATGGTGGAGGTCATGGAAGAGAAAAGATTCGTAATCTTCCCCAGTCTGGAAGAGAAGCTCCTCAATTAATCATTAAGATGAAGCAGGTCCTCCCATAGGTGAGGCCCTGGGGTTCACCATAATGTGGGAGAAGTTCTCTCTTTCCCTGCAAGAGAATTGCCTTCATTTGGGTGGAGTATCATTTGTCATCAATACTTAAAGAAAAGCTTCAGGGGTTCAAGGTGGAAGCTCAGACTCTGTCATATTTTGATTCTCATGGCATACACCATTTTCATTGTCCTGTTCATCCATATATAGATGTGGTGACTTCAATGGCTAGTGTGATGTCAGTAGTTACAGAATATTTGTGCTCCCATCAGCCCTTTGTCGTTGTACGCCTGTAATCATGTTGTATTCTGAATGACTTAGCATACCAATTCCAGTATGGGTTTACCCTTCCTTCCTTACTTCCTTCCTTCCTTTGCAGGATCACTGCAGACTTTAACTCATTGACATCTATGTGGTGTGTGATGTTGCACCTGTTACAGCCTACATACATCCTTGCATTCCAGACCATCTTCTGAAAAATCAGTTTAAGAAACATAAAATAATCAGGGCTTTTCTACTGTGAGACATCCTGGATTAACAATCTTAGTGTCATTTTATTAATAAATCCTTGCCATTTTTAATCCTACCTACTACAAACTGGTAAGTCACTAAGTTAAAAAAATCCAACCCAAGGAACGTCTGGATTCCATAAGGAGTGATGGGTGTTAACTGGTCATATACAAAAAAGGTGCTATGGGCTTGAATGAATTAATGATAGATTATCTATATAAGGTTTTTAAGGTCATTCAGACTACTTCCTGTTACAAGGCAAATATGTTCTATATGAGAAGAGATTACATCTAAAACAGATTGAGGTGCAATGAGCACTTCTGCTGAGCTGCTGAGACAGCCATATATTTGTGTAATAGGTATGCCAGCAGCGTAGAATGCAGTCAGAACAAGCAGTGTACAGCAGGGGCCCATATTGGGACCCCCTCCATTTGGCATATACTTCTCTGAACTCCAGTGGTAAACCACTGACTGTCATATGATCACCAGTGATATGGAATCATTACAGCAAGAACTAATTCATACAAAGTATGTAAAAAGATGAATAAAATGAAATGCAAAAAAGGTGTAGTATTGTCATATTTGGAAAACCAGTGGGCTATGGCTGACCAAATTTGCAGATGACTGCAAGCTGGGCGCTGTCATCAATTCCCCTAGTGATGTGGACATCCTCCAAGAGGGTCTCACTCAGACAAATGACTGGTGCCAGAAACATGGCCTCAAACTGAATGCCAAAGAATGCATCATCATCCCCTTTGGGGAGAGTGACATTCCCACAATTATTTATTTATTTGCATTTGCTGACCAGGTAGTATCGGTCAGGGTTGAAAAAAAAAAACGTTTTCAGTGCAGACCCGGGGAGAAAAACCCCACAACAAAAAGTACTTTATTAAGGTACAAGCAGTAAACTTAAGTAGTATGTTGCGAACAATATGTAAATGGCAAAATATAATAACAGAAAACAATGTAAATATGCATGTTTCAGGCATACAGGAATACTGTTTGTTTTTTTTTTACAGTATATATGAGGTGCATAAGTCATGTAGCTTTAGGTGAGTCACTTCTGAAAGAACAAAACTGGTCATGTAGTTTTACAAGTTAGGTCATCTGAAGGAACAAAGATTAATAAAGATAAGACAGATAGTGTGATAGCCCTATGTGGGATGAGCGCTATTTGGGCTAACGTGTGAGATGAGTGGGAAAAATAGGAAGAATATTAGTTGGGAGCAATACAAAGTCATAGCCAATTATCATTTAAATAGTATGTCAGGGTAGTTTTAAATGTGGACAGGTTGGGGTTTTTAGTTATATGCTGAGGAAGGGTATCCAAATCTTTAGCTATTTTATGGGAGTAGAGGGCGTCTCCATGACAGCTGTGAGACTGGGTTACTTTTAGCATTAGTTTATTAGATAACCTGAGGAATCTACAGTTTGTGTTTGGCTGGACTAGGTTTGATAGAGGTGGGTAGTCGGTCGGTAGGGTTGAATATGATTTTATGGCCAAGTGAAAGTTGTTTTAGTAATAATAGGTTGGGAAGTTCTAGCCAGTTGAGCTGTCAGAGAGCAGTGCAGTGGTGTGTTCTGTGGAGCTGGTTGGTGACAACCTTAGCTATTCTGTTATAGCAGGAGTTTAGTTTATTTAGGTCAGTTTTTAATAGGTTAGTAAAGACCTCAGAACAGTCTAGGAGGGTGGATAGCAAGTGTGATCTTGCAGTGGTAAGTCTAGCTTGTTGTGTAAGGTAAGGTTTAACCCTGTATAGAGTGCCTAGTTTAGAGTGGATTTTTTTTGATGGTCAGATATATGTGTTTGTCAAATTTTAGTGAGTCATCTATGGTTACCCCTAGCAGTTTGGTCCGATTGGTGGGTTTGATTTTTGTACCGTTGTTAGATAGTATGGAGAGGGACTGGGTACTGGGTTTGGAAGATCTATTAGAGAAAATTATGAGCTTGGTCTTATTTGGATTTAGGATGAGTTGGTGGCTGGTGAGGTACTTTTCAATGTCTTGGAATGATGATTGCATTTTGTGTTTGAGTTCTTATGGGGAGTGGGCTGAACAGATAAGGGAAGAGTCATCTGCATATTGGATAACAGTAGCATGTTGGGTGGAAGTATATAGGTCGCTGGTAAATATGAAGAGGAGGGGGCCAAGTATGTGCCTTGTGGTACCCCATGGTGACTGGTAATAGTGGGGAGAGGCTGTTTGCCCATTTGGTGGCTTGCTGACGGTCGGCTAGATAACTATGAAATCATGTTAGGGGTGTGGTATTCATAGGCACCAGAACCATAGGGTGAGGGGGAGCCCCCCCACTTTTACAGCTGCGGAGGGAGGAGGACTCAACAGAGGATTCATGCATACTTTACACGCTAATGTGAAGAATTTTGCTTTGCACGCTAACGTGAATAATTTGAAAACAAAAGTGAGCAGAACTATGCTTTTAAACACAGCTGCCAGAGTCAACCATGGTAAGAAGATGTTTTTATGTGCTATGTTCAGCTCCATTTAGCTATTATAGTGCTCATTCTGCATTTAGATATTATGGTGCTTGTTCTGCAGGGCCTGCATTGTCTACCCATACCACCACTTGTGATTCAGGGAATTGAGTTAGCTCTCAACTGTCTATATTTTCACAGAATATTTGTCTCAAAATTTGTGGTTGTCTGGCAAATCAGTGAGAATGGAATTCACTAAGTAATGATAGCCCTTTAAGTTTCAGTCTTCCTATCCTTTTAGGAAACACATGGTAACACAAAACACTATTTTAGCAACTTTCTAATATTAGACAAACAATATTTAAAATATGTCCCTGGTTTTGGGCATTTGCCCCCCCAAATAAATGTTGGCATTTTCCAGATTTCTTCTGCTGTGAAACTGAGAGTTTAGTTGTGTCAAGTGGGTGGTGCAGTGGTAGTGTTGTTGCCTCACAGCATGAAGTTCTCTGGTTCAATTCTCAGCTGGGGTGCCTTCTGTGTGGAGTCTGTATACCCTCTGTGTGTTTGTGTAGGTTTACTCTGGTTTCTTCCAATATTACAAAGACATGTGTCTGGTGTATTTCTCCCTGAGCCTCTGCTGAAAATTGCCTTCATTCCAAGTCAGACTTTCCCGATAAATAAAAAACTTTACAAGGAGCTGAGAGCTTCAGGCGAAGGAGATCATAACATCCCTGTATTCTTTCCTTATAAGACCCATTATTGAGTACAATGTCCCTTTCGGCATGTACCTCACAAAGCACGTGCAGCAGCTGGAGAAGCCACAGAGGTTCTTCACCAGGAGAATCCAGGGCCTCAAACATCTACCCTAGACATATAGGATAAAGGCCCCTGTCCCTCTACTCAGTCTCATACAAACTCCTCAGAGGTAACCTCTGTCTGGCATACAAAGCAATCTCAAATCCCACCTTGATGAGACTGCAGCTTATCCGCAAGTCAAGCTCCACTCGAAAAACCCAGACTCGTGTCCTCAACCTGGTCTGTGACATTAATAGGACTTGTTGGCAGGACAGATTTGTGTCTCAGAGACTCCCCCTTCTGTGGAATGGACTCTTTCTCCACATCAAGCAGATTACCTCATTAATGCTTTTTAAGCACAACCTGGATAACTGGATGGGAACAGAAAATACACCCCTGGGATACTACCTGTGTCCCTGCTGGACAGGGGCATCAGGTGCTGAATTGTTGGAACATGGGCTAAATTCTTGGTGAAGCTTGTAAGGGCCTCAGGTATAATAGCCTAGTAACTTCCTATGATCCTATGATACTATGAACAGTCCTCTTCTGTAATTTAAAATACAGCCAATACCAAACTTCAAACTGACATAGTTATTAGAGATTTTAGCACGCTGGTTGTCAACTCACTCTCCTTTGACACAAAACGTGGCATCAGTAGTCAGAAAATTCTTCTGTCTAATGAAACTGATATCTGTAGCCATCTCATCTAGGTCAAAAGAAGTTATTATCATTCCTCTGCATTTACTTCTAATTGGGCTAACTGTAGAGTACATTGCCTCTTTAGGATGCACCTATCCAGGCACACAGTAAAATATAAACAGCCTAGGGGTTCTTCACCCAAAGGATTACTAGTGTAAAGACCCTTAGCAAACAATGCAGGCTTGAGATGCCTGTATTGGTAATTAGGGGTCTTTAGACCAGATAGAAAAATTCCAACAGGATGGCCCAGTGGTGCAGCAGTTAGCATTGTTGCCTCACAGCAAGAAGTTCTCTGGTTGGATTCTCAGCTGGGGTGTCTTCTGTGAGGAGTATGCATGTCCTCCCTGCAGTCATGTGTGTTTCCTCCTGATGCTCTGGATTCCTTCTACATTCCAAAAGACATGCATCTGGAGTGTTTCTCCGCAGGCCTCCACTGAAAATGGGATCTGTCCCAGTCAGACTTTCCTAGTAAACAAATGTTAAATAAGTAAATACCCCCCCCCCCCAACCTTGAGGACTCAGCTGGCTATGCAAAAGCATTCACAGAAATCCTGTGAACCATATTCACAGTTGGATAGAGACAGCTGTACCTACCCAGAATAGGCACAGTGCTAACTCAAAAAACAAGTCACCCTGGTGGAATTCTATCATAAATAGGCTGTACAATAAAAGGTAGAAAATAGGAGATGCAATACCCAGCAAGGCACAGACTCCCTTATTAAACTTAACAAACAACTCAAGGGGCTAATTAAGTCCACCAAAGCCAAATCTGAGGTACAAATAACCTTCCCAGGCCAAGGACAGTCACAAAGCATTATTCAGCTATACCTGAAACTTCAAAGGCAATACACAGCAATGTACCAAATTAATTGCAAATGGGATCACCTACATGGAACCAAGAAGATGCTCAAATATCTTGGCAGACAAATTTAGCTTCAACTAAACCCTCCCACCCACCCTTCTGCATGCTCCTCAGGAAATTCCAATATCCATAACTCCTCCAACTATCACTATAGAGCAAGTACTCAAGGTGTTTTCCCAAGGCCAAAAACACTGCATCCATGGGTCCTGATAATACCTCATGATGCCTCCTTAATAACATAAAACATGAACTTTCAGGCCTACTAGAATCTCTATTTAACTACAGCCATTAAACAGGCTTTATGCCAAATGAATGGAGAATTGCAGCAGGTTATACTACTGCACAATGGAGGACCATCCGCAGACCCAGGGAATTACCGACCAATTAGCCTGACTAGCCTAATATACAAAGTTATGGAGAGGATAGTCATGGACATCAGGGAATTACCGACCAATTAGCCTGACTAGCCTAATATGCAAAGTTATGGAGAGGATAGTCATGGACATCATAAATGCTGATAAAGGAGACTTGCAAACACTGGACCTAAAGCAGTTCAGGTTTGTCAAGGGCACGTCTTGCCTACTCAGCTTGGTGGCTTCTTTGAGATGGTCAAGAAAGAGAGTGATGAGGGCAAATCTGTTCCTGCTGCCCACATGTTCTTGGCTAAGGCATTCGGCACAATTCTTCACCTGGGCACTATAAACAAGCTCATTAAATTAGATAGAAACCCATAATGTCAGAAACATTACAGCCAGCTGGCTCACAGACAGGACCTAAGAGGTTAGCATAGGGGAGTCCACCTCCATAAAAATGCTGATTACTAGTGGGGTGTCTCAGGATGCAGTGCTGTGGCCACTCTTGTTTTACATCTACTTGTCTCAGGTCAAGACTAAGGTCAAGGGCCTCTGAATGAACAGATTTGTAGATGGCTGCAAATTGGGAGCAGTCACTGATTCCTCTCAAGACACAAGTATCATCCAAGAAGGCCTGACACAGACTAATAACTGATGTCAGAGTCATGGTTTAAAACTCAATTTCAAGAAGTGCATCACAGTATTTTTCAATGAGACAGCCACCCCAGTTAAATACTGGAGTGATAAAACTCCTCTAAGAGTAGACCTTGCAGGACACCCTCCATGTCCCCTGATGACCATGTACGATTCCTAAATGTACTTAAGAAACTACCTATTGTTAAAAAATCCCTTTATAATGAGAGACTTCAATGATCCTCAATAAACTGAGGTACCTACACCCACAAACTCAGGTATTCCTTGAAATGCTTAGACTTAATAAATACAAATTCCTTGAAAATGGGCATATTTAATAACAAATATAGCCAGTTCATGTGCTACCAATACAGTTTCTCCATCCCTGGTTAGGTTTGACAATAATCTTATAACCTTGTCTTTTGAAACTTATAAAATCCCTGCAGTCAATAATTCAGAATTAAAAGATTTCAAAAGACAAACCTCATCTAACCTTATGACAAGATATCCATATTCATTTGCAACCACAAACCACCTGACACTGACATAGCTGTTATTTCATAATATTTTCACATAGATAAGTACCTACATCTGACCATTCCTGTTAGAGATAATTGTACTTGGGGCATTTAAGAACAAACCCCTCTGGTGTCCTTCAACTTAAATAAACTCTATAACAAAGGAGTGAAAAAACTTAAATCATACAACACGTCTAAAGCTCTTTAAATTAAGGAATGCATAAGAGTATCAGTAAAAATCTAAAAGCTACTATCACGGCTAGAAAGGCAAATCATGAACTTGCATTAGGAGCCTAAGAACTAACTCTCAGCATTGTTCTGAATGTATCCAAATTGGCACCACACACTCAGACCAGTGGATACAGCAGTGTGTTAGCAGATAAATTTAGAGCAAACTTTAACCTTGAAATAATAAATTCCCAAACCACATACATCTCCTAATATCACAAATAAACATATAGTGAAGATGTTGTCTAAGACCAAAAATAGTACTTCTCTGGGGACTAATAATTTACCTCGACACATAATAAACAGTACCAAACATGCCTTTATGGGACACCTTCTTAAATAATTAAGCTGAGCATAGGTGCATCTAGCAAAGGGTTGTCCTAACATTGACCTGGGAAATTATAAACCCATATGTCTGACTAGTCTAATTTGCAAAGCCACAGAACTCATCATATCTGATGGGATAATCTATGCTATCAAAAACCTTATCAGGCTAGACCCATATCAGTCTTGGTTTATCTAAGGGAGATCCTTCCACCTCAGTTTAATTAACATTTTTAGAAGGTCACACAGGCTATAGACAGACACCATTCTGTCCACACAGTTTGAATCTGGCCAAAGAATTCAGCACTATATTACATGCTAGTATCATATAAAAGTGCCTTAAAAGTAGATCCATACATGGTGAGAAGGACAGCAAACTGTCAGAAAGATAGAACCCACCTAGTTAAGGGGGGAGGGTACATCTGTGAAAATATGACAGCATCTAGTTATATGCCTCAGGGCTCAGTACTGGGACCCTTCCTTTTCAGTATTTAAATCTCCATTCTCCAGGTCTGTAATTAGCACCTGTGGTTAATTACCTTTACAGATGACTGCAAATTGGGCATTATTGTCCAACTTTCCTCTGACACCCATTCGTTACAGCAGGAAATAGCAAGGTACTATATGGAAAACTGTCTAAAATTAAACACAAAACAGTGTAGTTTTGTCACATTTAAACTCCCTTCCTCAAGGTATTCTATAGCCTATACCCTACTCCAAAATGATAATGTAGTCAGGATTTGTAAACCTGGGTAAATAATTTCCTTTCCTTCAACCATCATGCAGCAACAATTGTCAGAGAGCCCTTCTACTTGGCACAATGAATATCTAAAGGCATATTAATCATGTCAAAAGACTTTGCCATCCCTCTAATGCAGCCTGAATTAAATCAATTATTAAGCACAACTCCCCACTTTGGAATATACCTTTCTAAATAAGTTAAGTAACTGGAAAGATCAAAGACATTCCTAACCAAGTAGACTGTGGTTCTTAAGTCCCTGAGCTACCAGAAAAGGCTTGAAGTGCAGTCCTTTCTTCTTGGTTTCTTACAGTGTCTTGCAGGGTGGTTTATCCCTTGCCTTCCACACCGCTAGGGGAGGCCATCCTCATTGATCCCCTGTATATTCAGAAGTCAAACAGCTCCACTAATACAAGAACTAGAGAGTTAGCTCTCCACATCACATAAATAAAAAAGCTGGATGGGTAATTGTAAATTAATTCTGAGTCTGACCTGCTTTGACCTTCTTGAAAATGGAGATATGGTACAAGGATGTGGGTACTGCAAGGCATAAATGGTGTTGTTACTCAATTACCTTGTTCTGTGGTATGTAGTTCAGGGATATTCCACTGCTGGGCTTGTTGAGAATTTCTTGTAATATGATGTTTAATACTCGAAGTAAAATGGTGAGTTCTGTAGTATTTTCTTTAGGTCTTAAGATGGTATACTAGTAGCAGTGGTGTTGGGGAACAGTAATTTACTACTTTGAGAGGTAGATTCATTATCTTTTACCTGTTGCATCATGTCTTGAGTGAAAGTCTTTACTAGCACCTGTTTTGGGGAAGATTTTATTACTGGTAATAGATTTTACGATTATGTGAGTGGTCCTAAAATCAGTTGTAGTGTTCTGACATATTGCCATTTTGAAGCACTGATTTTTGTATTGTCCTGACATACTGTGATTTGGAAGCATTGGTTTTACAGTGCCTAGATGTAATTTGATTAGGAAGCATTGAATTTATAGTGCCCTGACATATTGTCCATTGGAAGCATTGCATTTGCAGTGTTGTCACATGTTATGCTTTGAGCGCATTGGATTTCTAGTGTCCTAACATATTGTTCTTTGGAATCATGGGATTTGTAGTGATGTGACATATTGCCCTTTGGAAGCATTGGATTTGTAGTGTTTTGGCAAACTGTTCTTTGGGAGTGTTGTGTTTTTTACCTTCACCAATTAAAACACCTGGCTATTCTGACCCCTCCCCTCACAAAGTCCTTATAACCAGGGCAGAGCTCACTGTAAAACCATTAAGATTTGACTGCAAGAATGCTCATCCATCTGTGAAGACAATAAAAAAAGTGTAAAAACTGCACCATTTGCCTTATTCCTCCAGAGAGGAGGGGTAGATACGCCATCTACAGTCAGCTGTGGGCCAGATTTGCTTCTATCTCAATTGAAGTCTAGTATAGTGAAAAGGGATAGAATCAGAGTGGCAGTTTTAAGGGGACGTATATATTTAAATTGTGGGGTAGTTATAGCATTATCTTAAAAACTGCTTTGCAGCTTAATTTTATTTTCATTTTCTTCTTATTATCCCTGGTACAAGGAGCAGCTGATCAGCAGCTCAGACAGGAGCGTGACATTTGGAAAGAAATGAAAGTGACTGCAAAGGGCAGAATTAACATCATAGGTTTAAGAGGAGATGTATCGAAGCAAATTGTGAGAGTGAGTAGGACTTTTTAAATGCACTGTTGGGTGAGGAATTGGCATGGGGGTGAAGGAAGCTGGACACACCTCCACATGACGTGAGAGGGGAATCAGTCAGTGCACATGCAGAACAAGCAATCTAAAGATGCAGGTAAGTGAGTGAAGCAAACAAGACCTGTGTTTGTAGAGTATATGTGCACCTATGCAGCACTGACACAGGTAATCTAGCCACTGAATGACAGCATACAGCAGTCATTGTACGATGGTACACAACCGTATCTACAACTGTATGAACAGTAGTGTTGAATGGGTGGTTATGTCAGCAATCATATCCAGGGAGAAATAATGTTTTTACTATATGTATCCAGCTACTGGCTGTTCAAACACTAAGGGTACCCAAAGCAAGATAAAGTATATATGAGAATCCTCACACTGTCATTTCTATAAACTGCATGCAGGAATAGAATGAGCGGTCATGATGGACAGTGACACCTGGGGCAAACCAAGTGACGACCAGAATCACGGCACCACTGCAACCCAGCAATGCTGCAATATTTGAGCATATAAAGGAATGTTTTCCACTGCCCACACTAATGTAAAGTAGACAAATGCTACTGACACATGACAGTAAGTAATAGAAGCCAAATGTTTCCAGGGCATGGTACAGATTTCTATTAGGGGATAGACATTGATAGGTACAACCTGGGATGGCATCAATAGGCAGCCTTTTCATTTGTAGGTTCATAGGTGAATACTAATCGAACTGCCCTGAAAGATCATTTTCAGCCTAGCCAATAACTTGAGGTCAGAATCAAGTCCTGTACCTTATGTTTATGAGATGAAGACCTTAAACATTATACCAAAGCCTTTACCTTAAATATACATTTCTGATGCTTCCGCAAGTTTGTTTTCTTGCAAAATGAACATATGTTCCTTAAACATCAATATATTCACTCAAACAGCATCCTCTCTGGATTTGAACATATGACATCAGAGCATTCACAATGCACACTTTAGATTGCTATCAGTATGTGCCACAGATACATGCCACAAATGTGGCTCATTTAGGTGAGAAGTCACAGAAGCAATTATCAGGTAAGGTGCTGGAGGGGTTGTCATTCATGCTTTTTGATATTTCAGGGTGTCATACACAACCTGTGTTGGTAACACTATGCTGTACCTTCAATTACGAAGGTCACTGTAGAAAAAAATTGTAAGGAGATGATGCCAAAGGGGTCAGCTGCCATGGTGTGTGATATTACAGGGTGTTAGATACAACTCATTAAGTAGTTTTGCACAAAAACAAACAGAAAAAGCAATTTCAACCATATCCAACAATCTGCAGAGAGTTTATAATGGATCCACAAAGAAAGATTTTCAGTTAGATGCACCAGAGGGACTGGTGGTATCTCAGATGGACTGGTACCTGTATGATTAACTAGGCAACAGCAAAATGAAAGGTCAGTCGATAGAGCAGGCATTTAAGAGCTTTAGTGTTCTTTTAATGGCTGTTCTTTTAAAACATCTTCATCGGAAGTGGTACATACTCTACTTGATGACCATTAATAACAATGTACTAAGCATGCAATCAGTCGTGAGGGACTTAGGCACCCAAGTTGATAGCAACCTGACTTTTGACCACCACATTGTCTCCATTGTATGGAAGGCTTTCTACATGGCCCACCTCATAAATAGGGATATTTCATCCAGGAACAAGAATGTCATAACATCCCTGTACTCCTCCCTTGTCAGACCAGTTTTCGAGTACAATGCCCCCTTTGGCATTTACCTTGCCAAGCGCATGCAGCAGCTGGAGAGACCACAGAACTTCCTGACCAGGAAAATCCAGGGTCTCAAACACCTATCCTATACAGATAGGCTAAAAGCCCTGTCTCTCTACTCAGTCTCATACAGACTGCTCAGAGGTGACCTGTGTCTGGCATACAAGGCTATTTCGGACCCAGCCTTGATGGAGTTGCTGCATATCTGTAAGACAAACTCCACTCATGCAACCCACATGCAAGGCTTTTACCTGGTCTGTGACATTAATAGAACTTGTTGGCGGGATAGATTTGTATCCCAAAGACACCCCGATCTGTGGAATAGACTCCCTCTCCATGTCAAGCAGAGTACCTCTCTAGCCCTCTTTAAGAGGAACCTGGATGACTGGACAGGAAACAGAAAATATACCCCTGGGATCTCACCTGTGTCCCTGCTGGACAGGGGAAATAGGTGCTAACTTTGAGGGAACATGGTTGAAATTCTTGGCTAGCTTATAAGGGCCTCTGGGCCAATAGCCTAGTATCTTCCTATGAACCTATGAAGTGTGTAGACTTCTTCAAGGGTCCTTTTTAGCCACAGATTGGTCTTCCTTTTATGCAAGAGTTAATACAAGTACATTGCATTAGAAATGAGATTTAAGAATGATAACATAATAAAAGTACAATTCAGTAATTACATTAGAATACATTATTACCTTTTAGAGATACTTCATAATCAGAATTATTACAGTGGAATAAACAGTATCAATTAACTTGATCATAAAAGACATATATAAACACACACAATATATACAAAAGTTATGCACAGGACTCCCTCTTGTGACACCCTTACCTAGTCTGCCTACCTCCATCACCCTTCAGTCTGCTTGCAGTAAACAGAAGAGTTTTACTTCTGCATGGTTTGAAAGTAGTGGTGCGTATTTTTGTATTTTTAATTTATATAATCATGCCAAATTAACTGTATAACATTCTATTCCATGTCCCTGAAGTAATTACATTTGTAATCTACCATCATTTTTTTCTCTGAGCATGGAATATTGAAGGCTATTTCAGTGGGCTTATTCAAGTTTTCATAGGATCATAGGAAATTACTAAGCTATTGTCCTAGGGCCCTGACAAGCCTAGACAAGTTTTACCCTTATTTCCAGGATCAGCACCTATTGCCCCTGTCCATGAGAGACACAGGTAGAACCCCTGGGTGAGTTTACGGTTACCCATCTAATCATCCAGATTGTGTTTGAAGAGGGCCAATGACGTGCTCAGTTTGACATGAAGTGGGAATCTGTTCCAAAGGTGTGGTAACCTCTGGGAGACAAATCTGTCCCTCTAGCAGGTTCTATTAATGTCACATACCAGGTTGAGGTCTTTAGAGCGAGTAACCTGTGTACCATTTGACATGTGGATATGCAGCATTTCCAATAAAGAAGGGTCAGAGATTACCTCTGAGTAATCTGTATGAAACAGAATAAAGTGACAGTGATTACAGATGATCCACACAGGACAGATACTGAAGACCTTGAATTTTACTTGTAAGGAACCTTTGTGGTCTCTCCATTTACTGCAGGTGTTTGGAAAGATACATACCAAAAGGGACATTGTACTCAATTATTGGCCTGATGAGGAAGGCGTACAAGGAGGTTATAACTTATTTTTTTCTGGAGGCAATATCCTTACTTATGAGATAAGCAATATGGTATACATTCATTTGGTCGGCCTGTGGATGGCTGACCGGGAAATGTCCGAAAGCAGTGCAGCAAATTCTCATTTCTCTGAACACAATATGTGTGAAACACACAATATCCCCCCTTTTTGACCCATGGTAGCACTTGTTTAGGTGGTAGAGTGGTCGGAAATGTCGCATTCGGTGTTTCTTATGATATTCTGACAGTTCACCACTATGAAATTTGACATTCCGGTTGGAAAATATAATGTTGGGAGAATGTTTCTTCGAGTAAATGAATGTATACCGAGCAATATAGAATGCCCTTATTATCACTGTGGAGACATGGTGATCAAAGGTAAGGTTGCTGTCAACCTGTGCCCAGATCTCTCACCACTGAGTGCGTACTTAAGGTGTTGCTATTGATGTGGTAGTTAGCAGGAACACAGCTCTTAGTGAAAGGATGATAATACATTTTTTGTATTGAGTTTAAGGCCATGACTTTAACACCAATCATTTGTTTCTGTAAGACCCTTTTGTAAGATGTTGACATAATTTGGAGATTCTATGACTGCTCCCAATTTGCAGTCATCAGCAAGCTTTGTCAGCCACAGACCTTTAGTTTTTGCTTGTACTTTGGAGAAATAGATTCCAAACAGTAGAGGTCTCAGGACTGATCCCTGTGGAATGCCACTGGTTACAGGTGGGTTGCTGGAGGTGGATTCTCCTATTTTGACTATATGTGTTCAATCAGTGAGCCAGTTAGCGACCATCTAATGATATAAAGGTTGATACTTACCTGGGTGAGTTTGTCAATGATGTCTGAGTAGGGGATAGTGTCAAACACTTTGGCTAAGTCTAGGTAGGCTGCATGCACAGATTTCCCCTCATCCGGGACCTTGGTGATTGTCTCAAAGAAGTCCATCAGGTTTAACAGGCATGATCTCCCTTTGACAAATCCAAACTGAGTAGGGTCAAGTGTTTGGAGATTACCTACATCTTTGTTGGTAAGGTCCATTATGATTCACTCCATGGCCTTGCAGATAAGGCTAGTCAGGCTAATAGGTCTATAGTTCCCAGGATCAGTGGAAGCACCACCTTTGGGTAAGGGAATGACAGTGGCCATTTTCCATTCAGCTGGGATGAAGCCAGTGCTTACACTATGATTGAAAAGAGTACCCAATGGTGCTGATAATTCATGTTGGAGCCCATATAGGATGCGGCCTGGGAGGTTATCTGGTCCCACAGATGCTAAGTTTTTGGCCTTAGAGAAGGTGTTTACAACCAACTCTTTATAGATACAAGGTAGGGGACAGGTTGTAGGTATGTCATGGGGTATGTGTGGCAGGGACAGGGGAGTGACATTTTCACAGAACCTGTCAGCCAATAGGTTAGCTATATCCACAGGCTCAGTATATGTGGTATCATTAATTACCAGTTTGGCAGAAATCTGGGCCTTTCCTTTTAAGTTACAGATGTAACTAAAGAACATCTTATGGTTGTCCTTAGTTGAGGAAGCTAATTTGGATTCATAGTTTGCTTTGGAGGACTTCACAATAAGCTTATTTGCTTGTTTAAGTTGAGGAGGGAGTGTTTCCAGTTTAGGGCTCACTCCCTCTTACTCTTAGACAGCAATTTCTTCCTCTTATTGTAAAGCCTGTTAATGGCAGTTGTCCACCAGGCAGGTTTGCTCTTCCTTGAGGAGCTTGTTTTGGTCCTGTCAGGTATGTCCGCGTAAATGCAGTTATACAAATGTTTGTATAAAACATTGGTGTAAAACTTGGCATAGGTCCCAGTTCCATTGGGGGGTTCAGTGAAGCTATCTATACCATCCCGTAACAGGTTATAATCTGCTTTGGAGAAGTTTTTAAGTTTAGTTGTGGTTGGGGATGAGGGTCAGGTGTGATACTTACTTCAAATGAGACTGTTTTATGGTCAGATCTCACCAGGGAAGACCTCACAGTGGGGGTGCTACAGTGGTCCCCCACATTGATAAGCACCAGATCCAGGATATTGGCACCTGTTTTGGGAGTATCAAGCAGCTGGTCAAGGGTATTGGTGTTAATGAAGTCGAGGAACATTTGGGCAAGTGAGTTTGAGCACGAGTAATTTACCCAATCAATGGATGGGTAGTTAAAGTCACGGAAAGTCATGGTGTTTTGATAATGCTTTTTCAGTGATAATTGGACTAAAACATTTTTTTACAGGTTCGTATACTTAAGCTGTATTAGTTGGTTCTTACTTTTAAGTTTTGAGGCTAGGAAAGGACACTGATGCTGTTTAACCAGCTTGTATAAGAATATTGATAGTGATTCGGTGGACCTGCCTGTAAGTGAAAACCATTTTATTTTCTTTTTTTGAAATAGCAGTCAGTGGTGTGTTATGGCATCTGCTACAACAATAAACTTAAATATTTTGTTTATGGCAGTCTGAAATACAAAAGCATTTTACAAATATCTCAGTTAGATGATAGGCAGGACATACTCAATTTTTATAATACATTTTGGCTACTCATTTTTTTACTTATATAGATTGATAGCTGGTAATTTTACAACTAAGTTTCAACTTCTGGAGAACTTTCTCTAGTCTCATTGTGTGACTTAAAAGAAAGGGAATGATACATGAGAGATCTAGGAAACTATATTATGTGACTACAGTAATTTTAGGAATTAGTGAATTCTTCCAGATGTTGGATATGATAGTATTATTGGATTATAATAGGTTACTACGCTATTAACCCAGAGATCATTTCAAGCCTAGCTGTTTCATCCCAATGTAATACCATAGATACTCTAGTCAATACCCAGGATTGTATTTAGTAATGACTGCTCATGCCCAGGAGAGATGTGGGTTCTATCCCTGGTAAGAATTTATGGTCCAGGTCCATCTACTTGTCCAGGTTCCTTTTGAACAGTGTCATAGAGGTGCTGTGTTTCACATTAATTGGCAGCCTATTCCAAAGATGCGGCAGGCACTGTGAGACAAATCTGTCCCTTCAGTGCATCTGATTCAAATCGCAAGCCATATTCAGATCCCTGGAATGGGTAGCTCTATTCCAGTTTGATTTACAGATATGCAGCAAGTTCATTAGATTTGGGTCTGAGATTGCTGTGTAAGCAAGGCATAATTCTCCCCTAAGAAGTCTATTTGATTCAGACTACAGTGATAGGGACCTTAATCAGTCTGTGTAAGGCACATGCTGGAGTCCTTGATTTTCTTTGTTAGAAAACTCTGAGGTCTCTCCAATTGCTGCAAGTGCTTTGTACAGTACTTGCCGAAAGGTGCATTATGCTCAATTTTGGGCCTGATTTGTGAGGAGCATAGATGGGTTATAACCTTCTTTGCTATGGAGACAATGCCTTTGCTAATCAAATGTGCTACGTAGAAAGCCTTCCTTACTACAGTAGACACATGGTGGTCAAAGTTAAGGTTGCAGTCTACTTGTGATACCAGATTTCTTACCACTCTGTAGGTACATAGGGTATTGTTAATTTGATAGTGTGAATGGAGCATTGTTTTTATCAAAGTGAATGATGATGCATTTCTTTGCATTCAGTTTGAGACCATGACTAAGACACCTTTCACTGGTCTGCATAAAACCATCCTGAAGTATACTGACATAATTTGGGGATTCAATAATTGCACCCAGTTTGCATTCATCCACAAACTTGGTCAGCCACACCCCCTTAGTTTGGCTTTAGTATGAAATCTGTGGGAGGTTGCAAACACTCACATGAAGCCTTACTGGGGTTGATGGTCAAATTATTGTAGGTTACACAGTTTCAGATGGTTTTAGTCTTTTTTTTTGCAGTTTTGTTTCTAAATTAATAGTTGTTCTATTTGAACTGTATCAGGACATCATCTGCAGACACAGAAAGGCTGAAATACGGTAGATCCATGCTAAGGTTATTAAGAAAAGGAGCTAACTGTATTGGCCCAAATTCTGATCCTTAGGGATCTCTTGTAGGAAAAATTCCTGACATAACTTGGAAAGATATACAGTTTAGGTAATTATGGAACTAGTTAATGTCTCTTCATTCAAAATTCAACCTTTGGAGCTTTGCAAGTGGGACAGTGCATGATTAGCAGACTTAAAGCAGATGTTGTACTGATGAAAATGCACCAGTAAGGTGACCTCTTTTCATACTGTTATGTATCAGGGACTTTGGCAGTCATGGTGCTAAAGCTGACCCTAAATCCACATTGTAGTTCTGTTAAAACACCGTTGCTATTATTGTGTTCTGGGATTTGTTTTTAGAAGAGTTTTATTTTTCAAATACCTTGCTGAATGGATAAACATTTTAGACTGAGCAAAAGTCCTGAGGGCCTTTGGGTTTGGTATTTGTGGTAAAGTATTACAAAGTCACATTTGAATTGGGTTTGTACAATGGCAGAAGTCAGACAGAAGTTAATTATATAGAGGGGTTTACATATAGAGGGGATACCATGCTGCATTAACATCGATAGGAATGCTAGATGGAGCACTATTTGTTTGCCCCACTATGCAGTTTTTTTGAGGAAGTTGATTATGGACTTTTGACAGATTTCCATACAGCGAAAATCTGTGCCATTGTCATCTTCAGCAGAGGACAAGGTAGAGGGATTTGTTAAAGTATCATTGTTTATGACAACTGGTTATTTATACATGAGACTGCTGCTACAATACCTACTATTGTCTCCCACTTACTTGCACGGAACTGTCTGCTGCAGTACCTAGCAAGTTAGTCACATTTTTAAAACAATTTGGGTTAAGATTGATTCTGGAGGTCATATATAGGTATAATTAGTTGGTTATATGTCTTGTAAGGTCTTCTATAGCTTTCTAGTATGGTTTAGGACATAAAACCATGATAATGTGCTGTCTTCTACTATGTTTGGGATTAAATCTGCCACTGTTTTCTGAGTCATACTGTATCAGATTTATGAACAGCATGTGAGCCTTATAAAACCCACAGCACGTAAACTTAAAATATATGATGGAATTTGAAACGCGTGTTCTTCTGTGATATGGGAAGATGCAAGAACTTGTGACTATTTTCAATTCAACGTATGAAACAAAAATGTAGGTTTGTGATTACCTTTTACAGAAGGTACAGAAATTGTACCTAAGATATGAAATGTACAATAGACTTTGAATCAGCGTTTGTGACTGCTCTGACTGTGATTACTAAATCCATGATTGTTCCTAGGCCAGACTGCTAAGGATCTATAAAAATACAATTAGAAAAGAGACAGCCTATTAACAGAACAAGAGAAGATACACTGGCAGTTAAACGTGGAATTCCAGTTAACTGCATCCGTGGTCCTTATGTGGAAAAGGTATGAATCAGATAACTGAATAAACAGTCAGAGAAAGACCGCTAGAGAAAGAGACTGACAAATATATAAACAGAACAAGAAAGATGTCAAGAAGAACTACCCATGTATGTAGTATGAGTTTGTTCCTTGCACTTGTTTCTGCCTGTGATGTCTAGTACAAATTCAACCATTATAGCTTCTTTTTCTTCTTCTTTCGGCTTTTCCCAGTTAGGGATCGCCACTAGGCCTCATTAATTATTTTAGTTAATGGGTAACTAGGAAAAGGTTTAGCCACAGGCAGAAGTTTTTCATTCTTGTAATCTATTTTCTGTTTTTTCTGTGCACATTTATATTTCTCTGCATGTATAACTGCTAACTGCAATATTTAATTTACATTTTTGTAAGTAAAGTATCTTCATTTGTTAACTTTTAAAAAGATTGTGGCTGGTCATCTATTTACTTATTTATTTATTGATAAGAGGATATTCATTAGTAAATGGTGACAAGCTGCTGGCAGCCTTCATTTATTGGTAAAACTGTTGTGCTACACACTAACATTTATGCTAATATTCACTTGGTTTATAATAAATAAGAACAAGAATGACACCATAATTAGTAGTTCTCCAGCTGGGTAATCTGAGATAGTGGCAGTTTATTACCTTGGGGTCAGGACAGAAGGCTGTAGTGTTAGGTAATATTCCTAACCTACCCTGGAAATTAAAGTAACTGAAAGTGAACACCAGAAGGCATTCTCTGACAAGATAGGCCAATGGCTGAGGTCAGAAGGGTGCTCAATGTGAAACCTGTTCTTGAATACTGATAATTTTAGCTGATACCTTAGACAATATTGTATATTTCTTGCATGCTGTTGTGACCAGGCAGAACTGTTTACTCATTTTAGTGACTCATGTTTGTGTTTTTTTATACTTTACCGTGTTTAGAACCGGTGGTGTGACTTGAGAGATCATATAGTCCTTGTGACCATCAGGTTTTCAAACATCGATAAGTTATTTTACAGGCAGTGGAGCAGATCTGAGATATGTAGCCCCTGATCCATCATATATTCATACCTCCTAAGAAAGGCAACATTTGATAGTATTTTGCATTTTTTTTCAGTTATAGGTAGGTTTTATTCAAGTGCCCATTTAATGATTTGTCTTTCATGAAACCAGTGCTTTGTCTCACTGCGTAAATAATACTTTGATGTCTAAGGCAAAACAATTACATCATGGATTTTTATTCATCCCTATTTAACAGATAATGATTTTTCATATATAATGGTTAATTGTATAGCAAAATATGAGATTTGTGTGTTGGTTTCATTGCACAAAAGAAACCAGTCTGTGCTTTCAGAATGGGTAGTAAGACTGAATTCCAAACTTTGTAGGAATGACTATTATACTTTGAAAGAGCCACTGGACAGACTTGGACAGAGGTCACATAAATTATTTGGTTGAACTGATATGCTTATGCATCTATAAAACATTAATTATAATGAGATTAAGCATGGAACCTTGTGCCCTCACTTTGTTTGGTCTAGAGGGTTTAATAATTAAACAAGTTATGCCCAGTGTATTTGGAACTCTCCTTTGGTGATGGCTATCTGGCCCAGTTTTATTAAGTTTAAAATCCTCAAGGATTATCCTTTTTGGATGAGAGGTTTGCATTTGCCTTGCTGAATTATTTGCTCCAATAACGTTAAACTAGGGGATGAGAGATAGGCTGTGTAACGCTGAAGCTTTGGACCTATTTGTTTGTTTTTTTTATCTGTCTTTGAATGCTATTCACCACAGTTATTTTTTTTCTAGTTATGAATAATAAAATTGTATTTCATAGTTTAGTACTAAGCTAACTGCCCTTGCGAGCCATTTTAAGCCTAGCCAATTATCCCATGTGAGACTCAAACCCTGCACCTTGTGTTTGTAAGGCAAACATCTTAGCTGTTAAGCCACCCTCCCAACCCAAAGCACTGGTTTCATGAAAGACAAATCATTAAATGGGCACTTGAATAAAACCTACCTATAACTAAAAAAAAATATTTATTTATTTATTTGCAGCTTGTTAACCAGTAAAGTCGATTGGGCTGAGATGAGCCCATGTTCAATGGAGGCCTGGGGAGAAAAGCTCCAATATAGTCTTACAATGACAAAAATGAAACAAAATTTCAAGTAATATACATTGTACACAAAGACAGAGAAAAATGCACAGTATTCAAATCTACATTGTACATATAATTAAAAATGACATAGAAATGGAAAAAAGTTAAAAGCATTGATGGATTGAGGCCTAACAATGCTTACTAAGTAGATATAGAGATATCAGTAGGGATGGAAGTGGAAAGAATGATCAAAATAATGAGGCAATTTTAGACAGTCAGGCATAAGGAGTAGAAGTAGGTCTTAGGTTGATTTATGGGATAGGGAAGGTAGATGGTGTGGGGATGGGATAGAAAGTTTCAGGTAGGGTGGGAGCAGAGCATTCCCAGAGAGAAGAGAGATGAGAGTGGAGCAAGGTCTTAAAGGTGGAGTGGCTATGGGTGGTTCTAATGGGTGAGGGAAGTGTGTTCCATAAGCAAGGGAAAAAGATAGTAAATGTTGACCTGGAGAACGAGTGGGTTTATACACCTCGAGGAGAATGTGATTGTTGGACCTGAGTACTCTATGAGGATGATGCATTTGGGGGGGGGGGGCAGTTGGAGGGTTTGAAGATGAGCTTATAAGCAAAGGAGAGTTGAATGTATGACAGATAATTAGGGAGTTCCAGACAATTCAAGGAGTGGAGGAAGTCATAGTGGTGAGAGGAGAATTTGGATCTGGTGGCGAACTTACAAATTTTATTGTAGCAGGAAGATAGCTGTGCTTTTAGGGTGGATTGAAGATTAGTAAGGAGAAGAGTTCCATACAGGAGAGAGGGAATAAGGTATATGGCAGAGAGGAGCTGTTTGGTTGAGGGAGTAAGGTAGTGGCGGTGTTGGTACAGCATTCCGAGTTTTGGTGGGTTTTCTTGATATTTGTTTGCAGATGAATGTTGAATTTAATTGGTCATCAATAAGGACACCAAGCAGCTTCGTGTAGGGAACTATTTTGATAGAGGTCATGTTTTGGCTGACTATGGAGAATGATTTCTTGTCAATTTTGGTATGTCTAGATGGAGTAAATATCATGAGTTTGGATTGGGATGCACTGAGAGCTAGATGATTATCCAGCATCCAAGATTTGGTGCAGGAGAAGGCATCTTGAGTTAAAAACATAAATTTGGGGAGAGATTTGGCAGAGCAGATGCTGGTAGAGTCGTCAGTATATTGGATGAGTTTAGCATTTTGGATGTTCTGATGGAAGTCATTAATGAAGATGTTAAATAATAAGGGTCCCAGTATTGAACCTGTTGGAGTATGGAGGAAGGAAGAAGTGCAGTTTTTCTACTTTACAGCTTGCTGTCTGTCTGAGAGGTAACTGGTGAACCAGTTGGTGGAAGAAGAGGAAAGACTGAGATGAGAGAGCTTGGACAAGAGAAGGTTGTGGGAAATGGTATCTAAGGCCTTAGATAAGTCAAGAAGGAGGGTGGAAACAATATTGCCAGAATCACAAGCAGAGTTAATGATTTCAAGAAAGGAGAGAAGGGCAGTAGTGGTGCTGTGTCCAGGTCTGAATCCATGTTGTGTAGGGGTCAGCAGTTGATTGTCTAAGAGAAAAAACACAAAATGTAAACTAATGAGTAAAAAACAGCAACCAATGATAAAAAATAGCACCTAATGAGTAAAAAACAGCACCTAATGAGTAAAAAACAACACCTAATGAGTAAAAAACAGCAACTAATGAGTAAAAAACAGCACACACGGAGCTGGAGAGCAGCTGATGCAGGTAAGAAAGTTAAATGAGGTCACCAAGTAGATTTCAAGCACAAAGATATATTCTACACAAAAATCCAGGTTATATGCACAAGCTTTCATCCCTGCTCAGTCAGGAACTTCTTCAAAGTGATTTAGTTAGTAGGATACACTAAATTTAAATACCTGAATGGCATATAATCAATATTAAAAACACGTCCCCCCTTATTTACATAACTAATAGGATATATCTTATTAAAGTAATAAATACATGAATAAATATACTCTGTATCATACATAAATACAACACATGGACTAAAACATACTATTTACTGTTAATATAAAACATATAAAACCACTTCTATATAAAATTCATCTTTCCAGAGCTTTTAGTTTTCGAAAAACATGCAAGTGAAAAACTGTCATTCAGTCCTGGCCATTGTAGGGAGTTCATCCTTAGTTGCTATAGGGCTTCTTGTTTTTCTAGTATTAATGCCCATGGTCCACCCCTTATATCTGGTGTGATTACTCCAATATTCCAAATTTAAAACTATGATTAGGGTAATCCATATTATGCCTAGCTAAGGCATTTGTTTCCTTGCTGTTCCTTATATCTCTTACATGTTCATTAATTCTGCTTTTTAGTTTCCACTCTGTTTTCCGTATATAAAAACATGGACATTTTGTGCAAACTGTGCAATATACCACTTTCTCTGTCATGCATGTACATCTACTGGTAATTTCTACTATGGTATTGTTAATATTAAGTGAACTACCCTCATGCATATAACAACAATAGTTACACGCACCACATTTTTTCATGTATCCATTTTGTGGGTTCACTTGTATATATTCTAAAAAGTTTTTCATAGTTCTACCCTTTCTATTTACGATGGTAGGAGATTCACCCACTATATTCCTGGTGTCTCTATTATTAGTTAATACCACCCAATTTTTAAACAAAATGTCAGCTACACTCTTACTGCTTTTGTTAAAAATTGTAATGAATGAAGTTCACTTATGATATAAGGAACAAAAAGGAAACAGATGCCTTAGCTAGGCATAATATGGATTACCCTGATCATAGTTTTAAATTTGGAATATTGGAGTAATCACACCAGATATAAGGGGTGGACCATGGGCATTAATACTAGAAAAACAAGAAGCCCTATGGCAACTAACGATGAACTCCCTACAATGGCCAGGACTGAATGACAGTTTTTCACTTGCATGTTTTTTTAAAACTAAAATTTATATTAACATTAAATAGTATGTTTTAGTCATTGTGTTGTATTTATGTATGATACAGAGTATATTTATTCATGTATTTATTACTTTAATAAGATATATCCTATTAGTTATGCAAATAAGGGGAACGTGTTTTTAGGATTGTTTATATGCCATTCAAGTATTTAAATGAAGTGTATCCTACTAACTAAATCACTTTGATGAAATTCCTGACTGAGTAGTGATGAAAGCTTGTGCATATAACCTGGATTTTTGTGTGGAATAAATCTTTGTTCTTGAATTCTACTTGGTGACCTCATTTAACTTTTTTACCTGCATCAGCTGCTCTCCAGCTCCATATCTGTTGTTTTTTACTGATTGTCTAAGAGGTATGGCAAGAGTTGAAGGCGGATACATTTTTTCAAGGATTTTAGAGATAGGGGACAGGATAGCTATTGGACGGAAGCTGGAGATTTCAGAGTTGTTGCCTCCATTGTGGAGGGGAATAATGAAGGCTTTTTTTTCCAGAGGAGGAGTACAAAGCATTCTTAGGTACAGATGTGTAGAGCTATGCCATCAGCAGCTAGTTTGAGGACATTAGGTGGAATGTTATTTGGGGCATTAGAACATGGTTCTAATTTTAGTAGGAGGTTTTTATGGTATTTGTAGGAATAGACTTGATAGAGAAAAGAGGGGGTGAGTAGCATTGGTGGGTGGGGGAACAGGATTAGGGGTGTTGGATAAAGTTTAAATTGATACGTTATTAGGGAAAGATGAAGTAAGCTTGACTACTGAGTCAATGAAGAAGGAATTGAATTGAGAAGCTAAGGCATGATCTGTAGTGTTAGGGTCAGGGCAGGGGTTAGAATTTTTGCTAGGACAGAGGGGGGGGAGGATACTGCTCCAGAACTTTTTGGGGTTGGATTTATGGTTGTTTTGAAGTTTGGAATAGTAGGATTTGCGGTCGATAGCTATTTGTTTTTAACTTTATTACAAAGTTGCTTGTATTCAGACAGGGAGTTAGATGTTTTATATATTTGGTAGTATTTCTATGATTTATCTCAGAGAGGCATGAGGATAGTTTCTTTGGTTAGCCAAGGGACTGTTTTGGATTTGATCCTTTTAGTTCTGGAGGTGGCAAAGCAGTTAAGTAGGTTAGTGAATACAGTATTGAGGTAAGCAACAGTGTTATCCAGAGGAAGGGTTTTTAGAGGGTTCCAGTTCATATTTTTTAAAGAGTCAGAGAAAGTTAGAGGGTTAAAATTTTCAAGGTATATGTTAAGATATAGTTGTGCTGTAGATGGAGGGAGGATGGTGAACGGCGAGCGAAGGCAGGAAGATGATCACTGAGGGAGTCGGTTAGGGTACCACTATCAGAAATAATGTTAGGGTGGGAGACTAGTATCCAGTCCAGGATACTGCCTGAGGTGTTATCCTTATTAGGTCTGGTAGGAGAGTTGATTAGCTGGGTAAAGTTATATAGGTTTATACTCTGAGACAATGTAGGTGAGTGCATAGAGGACCAGTTTATGTTAATGTCACCTAGGAGTATTGTTTCATTATTTATGTTAGAGGTCATCCAAGAGAGGATGTCTTCAAGGACAGGGATATTGTTGCCTGGTGGTATGTATAGGGCAGCTATGTATATGCTTTTGTGGTTATTAACTTTTAGGAGAGCCAGGGTTAGTTTGGAATTAGCAAATTGGGGTAGAGGCTTAGTAAAGGGTGTCACAGTTAGGGAAGAGGAGAAGACAAGGGCTATTCCACCACCTTTCTTTTCGGTTCTGTCATTTCTTATGATTCTATAGTTGGGGGAGGTTATTTCAAGGTCTTTTATATGAGGTTTTAGCCAAGTTTCAGAGATAGAAAGAATGTCAGGTTTGTAGTGGGAGACCCAGGCATGGAAATCAGGTAGCTTATTGCATAAGCTTTGGGCATTAATTGTAGTAAAACGAAGTGATTTATGGGGAGGGGTGATGGTAGCATTTGGGATAGAGGAGTGATTGAAAGACCAGAGTTTGGATGTATGTCACGTGAAAGAAGGATGGAGATTAGCTGAAGAAGGAGGGAGGAAAGGTCTTTAGTTTCTTTGGAGTTGGAGTTTAGGGTCTTAGAGCAGTGTAAGGCCTGGGTTGAGGGGTATAGGGATTGCATTACAGATATTAGGAACTCGTTTTCTGATAAAGAGGAGAAAATCACTACGGAAATAGAGATGGGGGAAATATAGGTTGTGATGAATCATTCTTTTTTGAGGTATATGAAGGTTGTATGAAGAGGTGGAAAATAAGAGAACTGGGGGAGACTAGTGAGGTAGAGTAGGTAGTAGAGGAAGAGAGGAAGAAATATAATGGGTAAAGTCTGTGAAGATTTGATTTGCATGATTAATGTGAGCGTATTGTATATGATGGGGATGTATGGGATAATAAGAGGGAGTAAAGGTAGATATAAGTAGTCAATATTGTAGGGTAGAGTGAAATATTACAAGAGGGGAAGGGGAGTTTAGAAGTGGAGAGGGGAGGTAACTGGATTAATTGAAGGAGGATGAACAGAGATGGGTAGGTGGGTGTGGCCTGTTCTAATAGGTTGATGTTACAGTGGGAGTGGTAATACATGAATAAATGTAGAGGTGCTGCAGGCAGGGTAGGGGAGCGGAGTGAGCCCAAGGGTGAATGGAGCTGGCAGAGCCAAGAAGGAGGAGTAAGAAGATGTCTGAGAGCAATCCGTTACATAGTCTCTGACAAGCACCTACAGCTGTTGGTAAACTCGAAGGTAAGCTTAAGTCTAAGTGGAATTTTAATTTAAATTCCAGGAGGTTTTGCTAGTTCTAAGTAGAGTTTTTCAAGAAACAACACTAGGAGACCTATTGCAATCCCTAGGGCTTTAGGGGACAGGGAAATTACAATTATCGCCGAGTGTTAATGAAAAGAGTGTGTATATAGTGCCACCTAGTGGCGTACCTATAAGATATAAAAATAAAGTACAAAGAGCGTCTTTATAAACGGGAAGGTGGGTACTAACAGGGAGACAGTGGAAAAAGAAAAGTGGGCCACTATAGGCTGCTAGTGTGCACACCACAAGTAGTAAGGAACACTTTTAAATTAAAATATAACACACACATGCTGAATGAAGGGAATTCCCTGAGTGTCTTCCGTTTGGAGAGCAGTTAGCGTGGTCACTTTAATCTAGGTAGAGACAGCACCAAAATAAGATGACTACTGTCTATGTTGTTGCAAGGACAATTGTGTATTTATAGGGAGTAGTTATCAAGGCTGAAGACAGATGGGCAAAAGTTGTCTTTAAGTTATGACTCTGTTACAACTATCATGTCAAATTTATGAAGTGTAAACCAGGCATCAAGCTGTGCCCATTTCTTCTTTATACTACTAATGTTTTGCTTTATGGAGGACTGTTATAAACAGAGATAGGTCTCCATTTAGGCTGAATATCTCCTGCTCTTATAAGTTTTAGGACTGCAGAAATATTTCTTTCTGTGTAATAATTCAAGTTGTTGGAGAGTAAGAGACAGTCTTGCAAAACTCTTACATGAATTTGCATTGTGTTTAAGAGTAGAACATTTATTTGTTAAGAAGCTGTAGTGATGATTTCATTTATTATTTGTTTGCTGGCAAAATCCAACTTGGAATGAAGCCAATTTTCAGCAGAGGCCCGGGGAGAAATGCTCCAGATGCATGTTTTTATGATTCAGGAGAAAACTGAAGCAAACCCATACATATGCAGGGAGGACATGCAGACTCTGCACAGAAGGCAGTCCAGCTGAGAATCAAACCAGAGAACCTCTTGCTGTGAGGTGACAATAATACCACTGCACCACTGCACTGGCCAGTGATGATGATGTATTAATGATAGTTGGACTAGGTATATGTTGTGGTCCTGTAGGATTGCAGTTTAGGTAAAGAGACTCCACATTGTCTCATAAGAAGAAAACACTGACAAGTGTTGGTAAAATTATTATAAATTTTACTGTTATAGTTGTTATGTTTGTGGGATTAAGAATTTCAGAAGAACAAGGAAAGGACTACAGAATAAAGCAGAAAGAAAAAAAAAAAAAACAAATGGGTCTTGTAAAACAGAAGCAGCTAATTAGAAGACATTTCAGTGACACTTTCACAAGGTAGCCTGATGTTAAACTTCAAAACAAACTTCCAGCCATAGGAATTAAAATTAAGTGACGGACTGTAGTGCATGTGCTCATAATTGAAGTATGCACTCATGCTTACTGCTGGAAGGGAGATGAATAATAGATGGAGTGATCATGTCTTAAAATAATAATAATGATAAACCTTATTAAAAAACCCTCTAATAGGTCACGGGCTGCTCTGTAAGTGACCTGAATAGTAAGTCTTGTAGTTCAATGCATGCATGTCAGCAATGAAACAGCAACAAGAAAATGTCCATCTAAAAATAGCACTAAACAGAATCACGACTGCCTCTTTAAAATGTCTTAAGTAGAAAGGGCTTATAACCTTCAACTCAAACCTTGTTTCTGATAATGATAAACTTTAGCGGTGGTACCCTAATATGTTCTGGTCCAATTGGAGAGTCTAAAAAGGTTCCTTACAAAGAAAATTCAGGGTCTTCAAGATCTGTCTTATGCGGACAGACTGAAATCATTGTCACTTTACTCTGTGTCATGCAGACTGCTTAGAGGCAACCTGTGCCTTGCATATAGAGCAATCTCTGAACCAGCTTTGATGGAAATGCTGCACATTCACAAGTCAAATGGCACACAGGTCATTCACTTAAAGTAGCTTAACCTGGTATGTGACATCAACAGACTTTGCTGGAGAGCCAGATTTGTCTCACAGAGGTTGCCCCACCTTTGGAGCAAGCTTTCTATTCATGTTAAACAAAGCCCCTCATTGGCCCTATTTAAACACAATTTGGACAATTGGATGGGTAACTGGAAATTCACTCCCAGGGTTCCACCCGTGTCCCTCTTGGACAGAGGCAGTTATGCACGGATTTTAGTGTCTGCTTGAATATTACACCCTTGGGAACACGTGTTGAACTTGGCTAGGCTTGTAAGGGCCCTAGTGCCATTAGCCTAGTAACCTCCTATGATCCTATGACCCTTCAGGGAAGGATCATCAGCAGAAGTGATACACCAGATAGATGCTGGGTGCAGTTGACCCAAATTACTTTTTTCTACAAACAAGCCATGAGAGATGTTGATTAGAACACTACATTTCCCTCCAGCATTTCAGACTATCAAACTGAAATTTGTGGCTTCATGTTCAGCGACTGATTTCTCTGATTTCTTCAGGACTGCAAGGCTGTTTATGAAGTGCTTGAACTGTGAGTGAACAGTAGGTGAGAAGCAAAGAAATAACATCACTGTTTCTTTCATGTAAGTGAAACTATGCCTGAAAGTATGATTTGTGTACCTCTTGGTTGGAATTAGTTAGGCATGAAGCATGTTACATTCAAACATTTATCACTTTGAAAACAAGTACCTTTCTCTTCAAATAATATTGCACTCTTTATGAAGGTACTGGTGCAGAATGCATTAATGTTTGCCTTTCACATATATCCATGAAGGTGATGGCTTACATGGTGTGATATGAGATTTTAAATAATGCCCCCTCCACCTTTAGATCTCTACTGACAGTCAGCAATAGATGTTTTCCTTCTACTGCATTTTTGATGGAGATGCTAGGTATGCCATTTGTTTGGGTAATCGCAGTGCTTAACACCTGAGACCCAGTACATTAGCTTTGCTGTAAATATAGAAGCTCAGTGGATAATAGCCACAGATACAAGTACAGGTTTGGCTGCTGGATCTCTGGATGCTGTACTTAAAGTTGTTGAGACTACATGAGAAATCAGTGTGCAGTTGATGAGCTATACCAGTGCAATTCACATTTTGACTATTTATCCAATATTAACAACTTTCTGGGTCATACTTTTGAATAACATTAGTGCTTTCCTTACTGATGTATAAGGGCACCCTTGTTCTTTACTGTGATGGTTTCATTTACATAGGGCTGTCTTGTATCATTTATCATGTATCATTTTATTACATGTGGTGCCTACCATAATGTACTCATACAGGTGAGGCATGTGACAAAAGGAGGTACTGCCAGCACAGCTAGCTGGAATTTTATAAATAATTGCATGTTATTTGTGAATATCAAACTGATTTATACAAGATGCTTGTGTTACAAATGTATTAGAACTGTATGTCATACAAGATGCTGGTGTTACAAATGTAGTACAACTATATCGCATGTGTATATCAAACTGATTTATACAGATGGTTGTGTTGAAAAGGAATTTATAAAGGGCTTGTGTTTGAAATGTATCCACAATGTGCCCTACTGAAGAGAACAGAAATGTACTTGCACTATTGTAACTGTTTAAATGTATATGTTTTAACAGAGGAAACTGGGAGATAGGAGGTTAACCTCAGTCCAGAAAATTTTAAAATATATCTGAAATTAAATCAGTTTATAGGCTAGGCCATAAAGATGCTGTCTCACAGGTTTCAGTGCAGTCAGAGACACAAAATCTGTACTAGAAAGCTTTCTGTATTGTCTTTAGGGTGAAGTAATTGCTACTGTGGAAGTGTGGAGGTATGCAGTAATTTTTTACTTCGAGCACCTGTCACAGATCTGACCAAAAGCCCTTGTTTGTGTATTTTTACAGGTAGTTGCTAAGTCCTGCCAACTTCCAGCAATGGGGCTTTGTGTGGGAACTAGAAGTCAGATGACCAGAAGTGATGTCATTCTGCAAGTTCTCGCAGAAGTAATATTTTAGATATTATTTTGAGAAGTCTCTTAATGAGACCGAGCATTCTGAATTCTGTCTTGGGCCTGACAACAAGAACAACCATTCATCACATCATCTGCCTTGCTCTATTAAGTAAAAGAAATAGTAATTCTCTTAGATTCAGTCAGGACTATAGTGAAGCTTAGTTTAGATATTGTTTTTCTTTATTTGTCTGAGTCTGTCCTTCAATGTTATTTTAAATATTTCCTGTGATTTAACTCTATCACTGTAAATACATACTTAGTATTTTCTTATTCTTTTATTATTTATTATTAAATATATTTACACCTTTCATTGTAGCTGATCTTTGCAGCGATATTTAAATTTTGAGAGTATTTGCTTATTTATTTGGTGGCACTGTGTGGGCCACTCCAAATAGCGTTGCTCTTGGTCAGACTACCATTTGTATCAATAGCAATTTCACTCAGTATATTGGGTATCCTTGTAAGGCCCTTAAAGTAGCTGGAGAGGAGTTCTGGTGGCAGTGATAACTACCTTATAGTCTGGGCAGAAGGGGGCATAGCTAGAAAAATGTGCCAGGCTTTCCCAGGTGTGTGTGAGTGTGTAAATCAAATCCCCAACAGTGTGTGTGTCATCTTCTTGGGCAGGGACACAAAGCACTGGCTGGACAGAGAGATTGTTGAAGGACTTGGCTTGGAAACCAGGCTAAGGACTCAACTCTATAGCTGTGCCAGTGGGGAGTCTTATGTGTGATCTAAATGAAGAGAAAAGAACCAGTCCCCAAACTGACTTTGTTCCCTGTGTGCTCTTAAGGGAAATTGTACTTGACTGGGCTTGATGAAGAGAGCTGCATCTGGAGGTTCTGTGTGTGTACCTGTTATCCTCCCAATGAACGTCCATCACTGGTGCCAATGGTGAAGATTGAGGCTGCTTGATTACTGGCCCAGAGATGGAGGGTCATCACATATTGCTTGGCAGTGGTGGGATAGCCACATCACATATTGGTAACAGTGGTGTGGATATTGAACTTCTGTAGCCTATAAGCCAGTTGTCACTAAAGAAGGTGTTTGTACTCTCAAGCAGCCACACAGTGAGCATTCAGAGTTTCATATCACAATAGTTTTATTTATTTACTTTTGTTAGCTTAGTTAGGGACAGCAGACAAGGATGTCAGCAGAGGATTATGGTAAGCTGACAAGGAGCCAGTTGGTTGAGATGTGCCAAGCCAAAGGATTGGGGCATGCCAATGTGACTAAAGGGAAAATGATTGCAGCCTTAATTGCAGCTGCATCATAGACCAGAAACTAGGAAGACAACCAAACTGGCATTGGGGGTGTACAGCTCTCAGAAAGAGGACAGCTCAACTTTTCCTCATAGGATTTAAAAATCCATCTGGAGTTAAAGAGACTTGAACTGGAGTCCAAATGTTTGGAACTAGAATCAGCAGATAAACTGCAACATTTGGAGGCTGAAGAAAAAGACAGACAGAGACGTCCGGAATCTGTAGAAAATAAGAAGCAGAGGCAACATGAAAAGGAAATGCTGACTCTTTGCCAGAGTCATGGAGGTAATGGGGAAGGGAGTAACTGAATCCCAGAAGCAATAAAGGTCAGTACATTTATTCCACCATTTACAGAGGGTGATCATTTTGTCAGTTTTCTTCATATGACTGAAAGGGAATGTAAACAGCATAATGTTGACCACAGGCTCTGGGTATGGTTCCTGATCCCTTACTCCATGGTAAAGCTGTAACTGCTGTTTCTAAATTCTCTGATACTGATGGCTTAAATTATAATACAGCTATAATTTGTTTATTGGAATGCTTTAAGCTAACACCTGAAGTGTATAGAAAAAAGCAAGCATAGATGCAAAGAGGATGAAAGTGTGTGCGATTATACTGCTGAGTTAAGCACTTATTTTCATAGGTGGGTGTGTGGGTGTCATGTCACCACTTTTGAAGGGCTGGCAGACTTGTTGGTGAGGGAACAAGCCCTTAACACTTTGCCTGAGGACATGAGAATCTAATTGGCAGAAAGGGAATGCAATACCGCAGATGAGAATGGGAAAAAAGGAGACGTATACTGAACAAGCAGGGCATCACTGCACAGAAAAGGGATGCCCAGTACTGCATGCAGATATAAGGGAACCCATGGTGGGCAGCCTAAACTGCACCAACAGAGTCCGCCTGGAACAGGGAAAGCCACTAGTTCAGGTACATGGTCAGGATCAAGGCTTAAATGTTTTAAATGTAACCAGTGGGGCCATGTAGCATGTAGATATCCACAGAGGCAAGGTGGGGAACAAAAGGTGGAGGAGCCAGCAAGTGGGAATAATATAATGCCTCTGGTAAGTTGTCTGGAGACAACAAGGGTAGCAAACTGCCACAAGATGTTATATCCTATCTTAGTAGATGGGAGACAGGGCACTGCTAAGACAGACACAGCCTCTGACCTAAGTATTATGAAGCCTGCAATGGTTAAAGAGGAACACTACTTGCATGGGCAGTCTACTCCAGTCAGAGCTTTAGGAGGGACCCCATTCCAAATACCTTTGGCTGGGGTTCACCTTGACTAGGTGGGTGGAAAAGGAAGCAAGCCAGTAGGGGTGTCTGAAGATATCCTGCAGATGTCCTGATAGGGAATGATTTTGATAATGCAGTACCTTATGTGCATGCAATTACACGCAGTCAGGTTTGGAGACTAATATGTGGGTCTGGTAGCCTGGAGGAGACCCAGACAGACCACACACTTGCAGTCAGGACTGGTAAGGTGGTTACTTCAGGAGGGAGCTACCCTGTAGAAGTGAGACTGAAGGTGAGCCACAGCTGCTTGCGGGTAGTGATGTTCGCTTGGACAAAGTGACTGCAAGGGCAGAGGTGAGTAGTAGTACCCAGGCTGACAGTGAGGCATTGCTGTCAGAGGATACCATACTTCCTGTGGAAGGGGAGCTGAGAAGGGTTACAAAGAGAGCTGAGAAAGGCTCAGCTCTCAGACCCTACATTACAAGGCCTGAGGGAGGTAGCTAGGGAGGCACCTGATTCTCAAGGAAAAGGGGGTTCCATATACTGGAACAAAAGGTTACTGTGTAGAGAATGGACCCCTGAGGGAGGGCAAGAGGATGAGGTAATACAGCAGTCGGTAGTGCCCAGAGCCTACTGTCTGGCACTCCTAGCCATAGCCTATGACATTCCCTTTGCAGTTCATATTGGCATAATTCATACCAATAGAAACATTATGCAGAACCTTTATTGGCCTGGGATTGCAAGGGATGCAATGGTGTACAGGAGGAGTTGTGACCAGTGCCAAAAAGTTTGCAAGGCAGGAGGCAAGGTCAAAGCTCCTTTGGTGCCTTTACCTGTGATTGAGGAGCCATTTTAGAGAGTAACTATAGATATTGTGGGGCCTCTGAGTACCCCAAGTTCCACAGGGAAGAAATATATTTTAGTGGTTGTAGATTATGCTACCAGATACCCTGAGACAGTGTCTCTGTCCTCCATCGAGGCAGAGAAGGTGGCAAATGCTTTGCTAGAGATTTTCATTAGGGTAGGTTTCCCAAGATAAAGACTGACTGACAGAGGTGCCAATTTCATGTCAAACTTGTTGGCTTGTCTGTGGAAACACAGTGGGGTGGAGCACTTAAAGACCACCCACTACCACCCCCAGAATAATGGTCTTGTTAAACTCTACATTGAAGACCATGCTATGGGCATTTGAAAACCCATTTAAGAGAGAGACATACATATTTGCCCCATCTGCTGTTTGCATACAAAGAGGTACCCCAGGACTCCACAGGTTTTTCACCCTTTGAGTTGCTGTATGAGCATCATATGAAGAGATCTCCAGATTCGATTCACAATGGGTGGGAGGGTAAGCATGAATCCCACAAGAAGTCTCTTGCAGTATATGTCCTGAACCCCAAGCCAAGGCTCAGAGAACTCATGGGCATGGCCCAGGAGAACCTAGCAGAAGCCCAACAGCAGAAAAAGGTCAGGTATGACAGGAATGCTCAAGCCTGAAAATATGCTGTGGGGCAGCAGGTAATGGTTCTCATTCCTGTCAGACACAATAAGCTGAAGGCAGCTTGTGAGGGACCCCACAAAGTGGTAAGGAAGGTCAGTGATGTTAACTACATAGTAGAACTGCTAGACAGGAGGCAAGAGCACAAACTGTACCATGTTGGCACCATGAAAGCTTACAATGATAGGGAGGCCCTTGTGCTAAGTATTTGAAGTAGAAGTCAGAAGGAGTCTGAGGGGGATCTATGGCTACAGCAAGCCAGCCAGCAAAATCACAAGTTGCTATGGTGGAGCCTAGGGTTGCAGGCATATGATATGACAGTGCAGCACTGCAGTGGAATTAGCAATGCCAATGCAGATGGGCTCTCAAGAAAGGGTATGGGGTAATGTATTCCCAGATAGGCTCATTCCTCTCAAGTAGTGTTTCTCCAGGGGCACTTGAAAAACTAGCTTGAGTCTTCGAAGCGGGCGCGTGATGAAAGGAAGTACTGCCAGCACAGCTAGCTGGAATTTTTTAAATAATTATATGCCATTTTGAATATCAGACTTATTTATACAAGATGGTTGTGTTACAAATGTATTAAAACTGTATGTCATATGTATATCAGACTGATTTGTACAGATGGTTGTGTTGAAAAGGTATTGCCTGACAAGCCTGGTCTGCAAGGCCATAGAATGTGTCATCATGGATCTTATACACAAAGACATTGGTAATCTCCAAACTCTGGAACCCCCCCCCCCAGTTCAGGTTTGTAAAGGGCAGATCATGTCTCCTAAACATGATAGACTTCTTTGAAGCAGTCACCAAAGCTGTAGACAAGGGTAAGGTGGTTCACACAGCCTATCTAGATCTCACCAAGGCTTTTGACACCATCTCCCACTCTGGAATTATAGGTAAACTCACTAAACTTGGTATAAATTCCTATGTCACAAGATGGGTTGCCAACTGGCTCACTGACAGAACCCACACTGTGAAAGTAGCAGACTCCAAATCTGACTTCAGACCAGTGACAAGTGGAGTACCACAGGGTTCAGTACTGGGTCCTTTCCTGTTTGGTATCTACTGCTCTGAAGTACAGGCTAACACAGAAGGTCTTTGGCTAATGAAGTTCACAGATGACTGCAAACTAGGAGCCATAATTGAAACTCCTAACGATGTGGACATCCTACAAAAGGGCCTCACTGTGACAGATGCTTGGTGTCAAAGCCGTGGCCGCAAGCTCAATGCCAAAAAGTGCATTGTCATCCCCTTTATTAAAACTCTGTACCCATGAACTACCACATAGGCAGTTGTCTACTTAACACTGAAAGTATGATAAGAGACCTTGGGACACAGATGGACAGTAGTCTTTCCTTTGATAATCACATTGCCACAGTAGCAAGGAAATCCAGGAAAAAAGAGGTCATTGTTCCGCTCTACTCGTCACTCATTAGACCCATTATAGAGTACAACACCCCTTTTAGTATGTACCTCACAAGACATCTACAACAACTGCAAAGGCCACAGTAATACATCATAAAGAGGATTACTGGCCTCAAACAGATGCCCTACGCAGACCGTCTCAAAAAACTCCAGCTTTACTCCATTGCATATCACCTACTCAGAGGCAATCTCTGCCTAACATACAAAGCTATGTCAAGCCCACAGCTGTTGGACATGCTCCACTTAAAGAAATCCAAATCCGTCTGAGCTACACGCTCTAGGGATCTAAACCTTGTCACCACAATAAACAGAACATGCTGAAGGGATAGATTCCTATCCCAGAGACTTCCCATACCTTGGAACAAACTACCTATCTATATCAAACAAAGCTCCTCATTAGCACTCTTCAAGAAAAATCTTGATGATTGGATGGAAAATAGGAGATTCACCCTGGGGATCACTTCTGTGGCTCTGCTCGACAGGAGCACAGGAAAATAATTTTCTTGGGTGGCGAAAGCCAGGGTACCTTTTTGGCTAGGCTTATAAAGATCATAGGGCCAATAGCCTAGTACCTACCTATGAACCTGTGAACCTATGTAAAGTGCTTGTGTTTGAAATGTATCCACAGTGTGCCCTACTGTAGAGAACAGAAATGTACATGCACTATTGCAACTGTTTAAATGTATGTATTTTAATAGAGAAAATGGGGAAGCAGAAGGTTAACCTCAGTCCAGCAAACTTTAAAATACATCTGAAATTAATTCACTTTATAGGCTCAGCCATAAAGATGCTATATTACAGGTTTTAATGCAGCCAGAGACACAACATCTGTACTAGGAAGCTTTCTGTATTGTCTTTGGGGTGATGTAATTACTACTCTGGAAGTGTGACGGTATGCAATTGTTTTATGACTTCCAGCACCTGCCACAGATCTGAGCAAAAGCCCTTGTGTGTGTAATTTTACAGGTAGGTGCTAAGTCCTGCCACCTTCCAGCAATGGGGGTTTGTGTGGCAACTAGAAGTCAGATGACCAGAAGTGATGACATTCTGCAAACTCTCACAGAAGTAATATTTGCGATATTATTTTGAAAAGTCTCTTAGTGAGACTGAGCATTCTGTATTCCATATTGGGCCTGACAACAAGGAGGACCATTCACCACATCATCTGCCTTTGTCTATAAAGTAAGTTATTAGGGAATAGTAATCCTTTTAGATTCAGTCAAGAATATAGTGATGCTTTGTTTAGATATTGGTTTTCTTTATTTGTCTGAGCCTGTCCTTCAATGTTATTTTAAATATTTCCTGTGATTAGAACTCTGATGTCATTGTGAATATGTACTTAGTATTTTCTTGTTCTTTTATTATTTATTATTAAATATATTTAAACATTTCATTGTGGCTGATCTTTGTAGAGATATTTAGGTTTTGAGAGTATTTGCATATTTATTTTGTGACACTGTGTGGGCCACTCTTAATAGCCTTGCTCTTGGTCAAACTACCATTTGTATTAATATTACTTTCACTCAGTATATTGGGTACCCTTGTAAGGGCCTTAAAGTAGCTGGTGAATGGTTCTGGTGGCAGTGATAGTTACCTTATAGTCTGGGCAGAAGGGGGCATAGCTAGTAAACTTGTACCAGTCTTTCCCAGATGTGTTTGTGAGCGTGTGTGTGTGTGTGTGTGTGTGTGTGTGTGTGCGTGTGTGTGCGTGTGTGTGTGTGTGTGTGTGTGTGTGTGTGTGTGTGTGTGTGTGTGTGTGTGTGTGTGTCTGTGTGTCTGTGTGTCTGTGTGTCTGTGTGTAAATCAAATCTCCAAGAGTGTGTGTGTCATCTACTTGGGCAGGGACATGAAGCACTGGTTGGAAAGGGAGCAAGAGAGTGTTGGAGGACTTGGCTTGGAACCCTGGCTAAGGACTCCACTCTATAGCTGTGCCAGTGGAGAGTCTTATTGGGGATCCGGAGAAAGAGAGAGGAACCAGCCCCTGGAATGACTGTGTTCCCTGTGTGCTCTTAACTCATACACTCCGAAGCAGCTCAGAAAATGATTCCTGCTTACTTCCACCATAGGAACAACAGTGCAGCCTGAGCTCATTTTCAGAAAATCCATTTGTAATACCATGCAGAAAATTAATGCTCATAACTTTTTAACTATAAGAGCTAGAATAAAAATGAAAATGTAAAAATTGTTCAGCAGACACTGACCTTTCCAACAGTATAAATGTTGATAGTGCATATCAAAGTCATTATTAAATATTTGCCAAGGAATGCTAATATTGTGCATATTTTTTACCTTTTTGGAAAAGCAAAGCAAAATATCATGGTCAGTGTACCATGTAGACCCATAAAAATTGTATTCAATTTATTTGTACGAATGTCAGCTTTACAATGATACCTTAACCATTACTGTGTGATGCTCCTTTACAGAGATATTCACAGAAATATGATTAATATAATATTTCTCATAATTGATAAATAAACAAAGCATAATATCTCATCACCTATAACAGACAGAGGTTACATATCAGTGTACAACTTGTGTGGCTCAATTTCAGCTTCAAAATGATGAATCATTTGTGTCATCACCAATGTCCCTTGCAAAGATATGGGCATAATAATGAGAAGCATTGGAAACGGGCGGCGCAGTGGTGCAGCAGTTAACGTTGTTGCCTCACAGCAAGAGGTTCTCCGGTTCGATTCTCGGCTGGGGTGCCTTCTGTGTGGAGTTTGCATGTTCTCCCTGTGTTTGCGTGGGTTTCCTACGGGTACTCCGGTTTCCTCCCACATTCCAAAGACATGCATCTGGAGCATTTCTCCCCGGGTCTCCGCTGAAAACAGGCTCTGTGGAACCTAGTCAGACTTTCCCGGTCAACAAATGTTAAATAAAAATGTATAATTTTCATAATCCTACAGGACTAAACAAACTGTAATATCTGTACATGTGTACAGTACACAGATACAGTTCTTTTAACATGTTATAAGGATTAACACTGTCTTCAAAATGAGATATTACTTGCCACACTGACATGTTACCTTGCAAAGTTATTTACCAAAATATGAAAAAAATCATAATTTCCATAACTTAAGTCCGAAACAAACTTTAATATCTGTACATGTGTACAACATACAGACCCTGTTATTTTACCATGTTGAAACTATGAATACTGTCTTCAAAATGAGGTATTACTTAGCACATTCAGATGCTCCCTTGCAAAGTTATTTACAAAAATATGAAAAAATCATAATTTCCATAACCTAAGTCATAAACAAACTGTGATATCTGTACATGTGTACAGCATGCAGACAGTTCTTTTACCATGTTGTACATACTGGAACTGTCTTCAAAATGAGGTATTACTTAGCACATTGGTAACTTCCCTTGCAAAGTTAATTACCAAAATATGAAAAATGTCATAACTCTCATAACCTAAATCCTAAACAAACTATGATATCTGTACATGTGTAGTCCACAGGCACAGTTCTTTTACCATGTTGTGAGGACTAACACTGTCTTCAAATGAGGTATTACTTAGCATGTTGACATGTTCCCTAGCAGAGGTACATTTACAATTATTTTACTGTTCTGTAAGTAGTGAAAAAGGTTTTCATGAAATGTAATAGACTTTCACTTAACGTACCACTCCTACTTGGTTATGGTTGTTTTCCATCTTTTGTCACTAGGTGCATGTTACCAGTATGTCATGCATTGCTGCCATCATGCCATTGTGCAGATCACTCAAGAGACATTCATTGCCATCCTCATTTAGGTGAACTCCATTATTTCTAAACAGATAATCATCTTCTGCAGTGATGCTGTTGTGGCTAATTGTAGATCCGCTGACCCTGAGCATCAGTCCACGTATGAAACCATTCTGTAAGTTGTTGTATTTGTTATTGCTGGAAGCATGTCTGCAAGCCCAGTGAATGTAGGAATGGCCGCACACCCACACTCTCACTTGTCGTTCCCCTGCTCCTGAAGCCAAGTCAGTGTCCCAAGTTAGACGTACCTGCACAGAGAATAAAATTCAATTAATGATGATGTTTGAGGGATTTATTGTAGTACTATGAAATGTATATGTATATAATGTTCATTACCTTGTTTGCCTGCTGGAACCTTTACTGCTATCCATATAGGCATTATTCTTTTGGTTCATTATTTGCAAAGATGATGCAGAGGTACATACCTAACAACCTGAAAACCAGCATCTCACACACACAATCTGATTACTGGTAGACACATCACTGTAAACATACACAGTCTTGGTGTAGCCAGCATACTGCACGAGTGGAAACCGACCAGGGGCTACAGACAGGGCACATGTAAAGAGAAAAAGAAGGGTAAGGACCGTCACTCCACTAATGAACCCAGGACAGGTATGGGACTTCAGTGGCACTTGAGGGGATCTGATGTGTCTGATACCTGTGCTGATTATCCACTCAAACTGCTGATACCACTACTGTCTCACTATCTTTTTCCATGTCAGCAGTCTGCCTTACCTCTGCCTTTTCTCTTTACATGTGTCCATCCAGCAATGGACATAAGGGATCAAGCATGGAAGTAATGTAACATGTCCTTGCAGTAGTTTACAAAAATATGAAGCATATAACCACAATGAGGACTTTACTACGTATCAAACAAACTGTAAAAATGACAGAAAATGGTGTGTGTGTGTGTGTAGGGGGTGGTGTCTTGAAATGACTCTGTGTAGACAAAAACCCAAATCTGGTTTGTGCATTCATCAATGTGATAACAACTTCTACTTATGTGAATAACAGTGACAGCTGCTGAAAGCTTTACCTGAAAAGTGATAATGACTCAGTGCTATATTGTAACTGCAGTTGTTGTTAATGTGATAATGAGTTGAATTTCATTACTTCAAAGTTACACATGCTCAGACAATAGTGATAATTGCTGCACATAACCTGTCGAGTAGTCATTCATTATATTACCTTGTGCAGCTGTTATATAACACAGACATGTTATGTAGCATGCATCATCGGTACGGAGAAGACCTGAGTAATTCAGTAAAATAATATAATACTTAGGTATTACTGAGCCCTTCCTCCCACCCAATGTCCACATCTGACTGACAAAGCCAGGAAAAATGCCCAAAAGATGTGTTAATTACATGCTTGTAGTGGTCAGCACTAACCTTTACCTCACTCAGGCAACTACTGAATATAAGCAGAGCTACAATAATACAAGCAGAAATGTCAAACTTATCTGGTCCATCCATATAAGAATTAGTCCAAACAGCAGTAATTTATGTTATCTCATCTAACCATTCCTTTGGTTAGATTAAGACACAGAAGTAAAAAAGGCAGAAATATTGTACAAAATATCTGGTTGAGCAATGCCAACAATCACCAATAAAATACTAAGCCTATCATACCACCCAGACATTATTCAGTAGAAAGAAAGACTAAATCAGAATATATGTTCAGAATGTTTGGATATATTGACCAGCACTGTTCCTGTTATACGTCATTCCAACATTTTTACATAACAAGGGACACTTTTAAAATGTTAGTATTGTTAACTTGAGATATTGATGGAATAAGAAAGTGACTTATTAAACATTTGTTGAAGTTAAACAAGTCTATAACCATAAGTATTGCCCGTGGGTAATTCGTAACCTTTTCTGCAGAAGTTAGCATTGTTACAATCATACTGGAAGACTGGAGTCCCATTGTCTCTGTCCATCTTTATACCATATCACAGTAAAGAAAACAGCCCCCTTGTGTATGCACAAGCACCAGAATAACACAATAGACTATGTTGCCCAGTGTTCACTTCAGTAGTCTGACCATGTATGCACAAGCACTTCCCTGATGCAAAATGAAGTATTTCCCCAAGTAACATCTTTATTAGTATGTCCAGGTATACACATGCACCACCCTGAGACATTCACCCAAGCAACCCCTTCAGTAAAATATTGAGGTATACACATTCTTTTGTCTAAAGCATGTGGGAAAATGTGTTATGGTCTGATGAGACCAAAGGTGAGCTTTTTGGCCACAATTCCAAAAGGTAATTTTGGCACAAAAACAACACTTTGCATCACCAAAATAACACCATCCCCATGGTGAAGCATGGTGGTGGCAGTATCATTCTTTGGGGTTGCTCTTCTTCAGCTGGAACTGGGGCTTTAGTCAAGGTGGAGGGAAGTATGACAAACAGTTCCAAATACCAGTCACTTTTGGCACAAAACCTCCAGACATCTGCTAGAAAACTGAAGATGAAGAGCAATTTCACCTTTCAACATGACAGTGATGCCAAGCATACATCCAAATCAACAAAAGCATGGCTTTACCAGAAGAAAATGAAAGTTTTGGAATGGCCCAGCCAGAGCCTAGACCTAAAGTCAGTAGAAAATCTAAGTTGTGATCTGAAGAGGGCTGTGCACAAGAGATGCCCTTGCACCTCATCCCCAAGCGACATCTTCATTAGTACATGTGGGTATACACATGCACCAGAATGAAACACTCATGCAAGCAACCCCCTTCAGTAAAATGTTGAGATACGCACAATCACCAAACGAAACATTTCCCCAAATGTGGTACGGGCAGACCCTAATTTAAATAAGCAAATGGCAGGTTACACAGCCTAAGGCAGTGATGGCGAACCTTTTGGGTTTGGGGTGTCAAAAGCTGCTGGCACAAAACAATTATGTGCATTTCACATGAGCAATGAATGCATTATTATTTCACATGCACACAAACAGGCCTGCTGTCGAGACCACCCCCAGCTGCTTGCATTTATGAGTAAGGTGTCAACTTGGGGTGTACTCCATTTTGGTACTGAACCCCTAAGTACTATCTTCTCAACACTTCAGTGTAAACAGAAATAAAAGATGAGCATCACTTATTTTCATTTTGCATACTTTGACCATATTAGTTTATAAAAGCAATTAAAACAACTGCATGCTTTGTAAAAAGTGAAGGGGTGTATTTTCTGTTTCCTATCCTGTGATCCAGGTTGCACCTAAAAAGAGGTAAAGAGGTACTCTGCTTGGCATGGAGAGGATGGCTATTTCACAGATGGGGGAGTCTCTAGGACACAAATATGTCCCACCAACAAGTCCTATTGATGTTACAGACCGGGTTGAGGCCGCACATGTGGGTTACTCGAGTAGTGCTTGACTTGTGGATATGTAGCAGTCCCATCAAGGTGGGGTCTGAGACTGCCTTGTATACCAGAGGTTACCTATGAAGAGTGAATATGAAATTGAGTAGAGGGATAGGGCTTTCAGCCTATCTGTGTATGGGAGATGCCTGAGATCATGGATTCTCCTGGTGAGGAACCTTTGTGGTCTCTCCAGCTGCTGCATTTGCTTTGTGAGGTACATGCCACAAAGGGACGTTGTACTGGATAATGGATATTATCAACTCCTCCACCATATCAAACCACATGGCAATGCTATAAGAAAACATGCATGCAATGATTTTACCTCATCCTGACTCATCTCAGGCCAACACCAGTCTTCTATTCCTTATTTTGGAAATTTTTGCCTATTGCAGTACTGCTGCTGGAAATATTTTTTTCTCATCGCCATTTTGTGTATTCTAAGTCCCTCAGTACAGCAGCACAACTCCTTTGTTGGGGGAACCCCTGCGAATGCACAAACAAAAATGCTCCTTACTCTTGTAATCTGATCATATGGTCACAATTTCAGCATTCCCTGTGACACAGGGATTTTTCTCGCCCAAAGTTACCATTTGGATCTTGGGTCCAGCATTTCATCTTTACATCAAACAAGTCTTGCAGCTGGACACAGGAGTTTTGTTCCCAGCTTCTCTTTCCATGCCAAACAATTTTCACCTTTTGTGGAATAAACAAATTCAACTATTGCAAGACTATTCTCTTAACCTTCAAGACTCTGCACCTTCCACCGTGGATCATTACGTTCATATGTACCGAGGCTATTTCTAAATACTGTACCTGGCCCATTTGGACAATTCCTATGTTGACCCTTTTCTACTTTTTTTCTGGAAACATTGTCCATACTCTTGGGTCAATATTGCTTTGGATGGTGAATATACAGCTAATCTCTCTTGGCACCTACGTTTTCCATGGACCTTGGGTCGTGCGATTTCTGATCCTCTTCCATGACTCAGAAACCATAAAGGACTATATAATGCTGTTTTGCTTGATTCTTGTATTTTTTCTGACAAATATTTTAATACGTCTGGTTTTCAGTCATGGGGGGGGGTATGCAGATAGCGTTTGAACTGACTGAATCACCGACAGAAGAAACTTGGTGGACTGTGTTGCTGCACGTACAGCAATGGCAAGAAAATGTTACATTTAACTTTACGGGGGGTTGGAAAACTAGACGGAAGAGGGCTCTGTTCACCCCTTTAGCAGAAGCCTTTACCCTTTAACTAGCTCACCTAATTAAGGCAAGTACTAATGTCATTACATCAATAGCTAAAAATGATTATGCTTTGTCTAGGGCCATAGAAAAATCTGCACATGCTACAGCAGTAGTAGCCCATCAGATAATAGATAACCAGCAAACGCTGGAAAGCCAGCAGGACTTCTCCTTCTGGTGGTCCCACTTTTTCGATCTGATTAAGTGCCTAACCTAGGGGAGACCAGATTGGATATGGGAGTCCAATAAACATACATTAAATAAATTAGCTCTGACCCCCCCGGCAGAGGCACGTGGTATTGACCGAGGGGAACGTGGACATAATGTTTTGAGGACCTCTCTGTCGAGAGATCACTTTTCTGATCTCCCTATTGAAAGAGTAGGGGTAAAACTTCAACAACATCTCCCGATTCCTCAGGTCATTTTCTCTAGACTGCTGGACGGTAAAAAGTAAAGGGACCTTCCATCGGGTAGGGGATATGTGGACCCGCGTGCCTATTATAGCTGAACAGTGTACCAGTGGGAAATATTTCATTTGTGAGAAAATACATTTGCTAAGAAATAGTTGCATAGCACCTGGAAATCATAATGTCTCTGCTAGCTGTGATATTACATATGAGAGATTGCAAAATGGTTCACATCTAGTTATGCTGAAGGAGGATGCTTGCGGTTTAACTGCGGGCCAGCTGTATGTAGTGACAGTCTCAGAAAATATGACGTGTGATGAGTTATTACTTATGCCTCCTTTACAAGCATATGAGACACATCTGTTAGATAATGTCATCTTACAATTCTGACAACTTAAGTATTCATCTGTTACCCTTCATCTAACCACATTAGAAAATTTGCAAGTTCCACTTGCTGATTTAAATTTCCTGTGGCAACAAAAACAGTTAGAAGTTTTAGCCTATACTCGTATGACAGCAAAACATATTTTAGAATTAACCAGGGTGCTGTATCAGAGTGACTAGAACCCTACCGTCTTTACCTCATTTTCTTTGGGGATTGCACATATAGCCACAGGGACAGTAGGAATATTTCAGGGTGCCGGCTCCTAGTTTAGTTCTTTATTTCACACTGGCACTGCTCTGTTATCTCTCCTAGTAATCATAGCTGTAATTGTGGTGTTAAACGTGTTATGGAGATGCCCATGAAGAAAATGAAGACAAACACGATCAAATTCAGGCTTCATAGTCTGTGATTTCAGGTACTGCCTAAAGCAGTAACTGATCTAGACACATTCAGGCGTATTTGTATGGAAAATGCAATTATACGTACTCCCTGGATGATGGATATGAAGGTCAAATACACTATTTCTTTGGCATATTCTCATCGGAAGGATATTACATTATAGGGCAGTACTAAGCTCAGAGACAATTTTACGGTGGACAAGAAGTTGTCTGCACGAGTCTAAATCTGGCTAATCCTTATCAATGAGACTCTGATGAAGGGACAAGGAAAGTTGCAACATTTATAGAACAGTTCCTTAGTCACGTAGCTCAGTGTACTCCCAGAAAATTGATTCCAGAGATTAATTGGCAAGATTGCTTTTTAGACACACCTCAACTCAAGCCTTCTTTAGTTATGTCAGGGATATGGGTGGAAACTCCCAGATATGCTCTGAATTGTTTATTTATTTTATTTTATTTTATTTTACATTTGTTGACCGGGATAGTCCGACTGGATACATGTCCATTTTCAGCGGAGGCCCGGGGAGAAAAGCTCCACAGAGTATAGAATACAAGTAAATTTACTTACACATAATTGAAAAGGAGAAAAAGATACAAACTCACATATATTAAGTTTTGCTTAGGTTAGATATTTTTAGCAACAGCATAGTTTAAATTCAACTCAAAATACAATAATGTTACTATATTCAGATACATGATTCGAGCCGTTATAGAATTCAGCAGGACCGTGAAGAAACTGATTACTGTAGAACCAACAAAAATAGGATTAATGGTCAGTTAATTTACAAATTGTTTAAAGCAAAAAAGAATAAACCCAAGTTTGTTCAAGTAAAGTAGGTTAAGGTTGTGTATCTAAGAGAAACTAGTCTGGATTAACACATGAACATAGCCAATGTGTCTTAAAAAATTGATTAAGATTTTTTTTGAATTGACAAAGGGAGGTAGTAAGTCTTAGGTTATTAGGGAGGGAATTCCAAACCTTTCCTATAGAAATGGCAAAGAGAGCATCACCTCCCATGTTATTAGATTTGATGGTTTGGATCAGTAGTCTGTTAGAGGAGTGAAGACTGCTAAGGTTGGAGTAAGGGGTCAGTAGTTTATTCAGTGAAGGGGTTTTATTGGGTTCCTTAATGATTTTAAACGCTTCAGTGAGTTGGTTCAGTTTGAGAAGATTGGGTAGTTCTAACCAGTCAAGTTTCCTTAGGTTAAGGCAGTGATGAGTTCTATAAGGATCTCCTGTTACAAATCTGGCAATATGATTATAAGCGACAGAGAGTTTATTAATATCACATTTGTTGAGGAAAGAAAGTACAGGAGAGGCGTACAATAGGGTGGAGAGGAGATGCGTACGAGCGATGGTTAGTTTGGCATTGGGGGTTAGAAAGTTCTTAATTCTATACAAGGATCCAAGTTTCTTATTTACAGTCTTTATGTTTTGACTGATATGCATATCAAATCTAAGTTTGTTGTCAATAGTGACCCCTAATAGTTTAGTATTGGTATCAGACTCAATGATGGTACCATTATTAGATTGAACGAAGAAGGTACTATTGTTGGATTGTAGAGAGAGTTGCACTGGAGGAGGAGCTGAGGTGGGAAAAAATAGTAGTAACTTAGTTTTTTTTGGATTTAGGATGAGTTTCCGCTCTGAGAGCCATTTTTCTACTGTAGCAAAGCAGTGTTGGGTTACTACTTGTAAATCAGGGAGAGAGACATCGGAGCAAATAAGGGTGGAGTCGTCTGCGTATTGGATGAAGCTGGCTTTAGGGATAACTGAGTGAAGTTCATTTATGAACACGGAAAAGAGAAGGGGACCAAGTATGGAGCCTTGGGGAACTCCTATGGTATTAGGTAACAGGTGAGAGAGCTTATTTTGCCATTGGACTGCTTGTTGCCTTCCAGAGAGATAAGCATGGAACCAGTTGAGAGCTGGATTATCGAAGTGTAAGGTTTCTAGCGTGTGGAGAAGTAGCTGGTGATTGACCATATCAAAGGCTTTTGACAAGTCTAGAAAGAGGGCGGACGATATTTTATTGTTATTACGGTTTTTATTAACTGAGTCAGTAAAAGAAAGGAGGGCGGTGGTCGTACTATGGTGGGGTCTGAAACCATGTTGAGATTTGGTCAATAGATTGTTTAGGGTGAGGTAATGAAGAAATTGTTTATGAACACATCTTTCCATGATTTTGGCTATTGGAGACAATATTGCTATTGGTCTGTAGTTTGATGGTTCAGTAGAAGAGCCACCCTTATGGAGTGGTATGACATGGGATATTTTCCAGATGGAGGGGATAGTGATCTCAGTAAAGATTCAATTAATCAGGATAGAGATAGGATAGGCTATAACATCTGCTGCTATTTGCAGGTATTCAGCTGGGAGTCGATCTGCCGAAAGGGTGGTTGGTTTAAGTTTCTTCAGTAAGGTTCTAATGTAGGAGGGGGGTATTTGCTGTAGATTAAAGGAGGGGAATGATTCATCAGTAACATTAATTAGGGGAGAGGAAGGAAGAGGTAGTTGATTGGCTAGTGACTGAATGGTCTCAGTAAAGAAGGAGTTAAAAGTATTGGCTACTTCTTCTGGGTTTTTACCAATAAGTGTCTCAGGGGTAGGAGTAGATGATTTCCCTGGATGGAGGAGATTATTTAAGCCTGCCCAGAACTTCTTTGGGTTATTCTGGTGTTTATCTTGGAGGTGACAAAAATAGTTCTTTTTGTCCAGGGTGCTGGCTTTTTTTGTATCGTTTCTGAGCTGCTGGAATTTAATGCGATCTAGAGGTGCCTTAGTGGCTTGCCATTTATCCCAGGCCTTATCTCTAAGTTTAATTTTGGATTTGGTTTCTCTGGTTAGCCAGGGTGCTATCCGTACCTTAGTTCTGATAAGTCGGTTAGGTGCATGAATGTCCAGAATATTTAGGAATGTGTCAGTAAAGAATGTCACACTCTCATCAAGGGGCAGAGTTTTTAGCTTGGACCAGTTACAGGATTTGAGTTCTGTTAAAAATTGTTTTGGAACAAATTTCTTCTTATTTCTAACAAGTCTATGTATGGGAAGGTTTGTGCTAGTAAATTTGTGTTTTATTATGAAAGTGACGAGGTGGTCACTAAGATTATTAGGGAGGGTCCCGGTGGTATATTGGGTAATTGTTGCATAACAGTACAAAATATACCGAACCTACAGACATAGCCAACATCCTGGCAGACAGATTCAGTGCAAACTTCTCCCCCCCTTCCCCCCCAAAGGAGCAAATGCCTGTCCCAACTGAATGTAACCTCCCTGACATCACAGATGTACAGGTGAGAGCTGCCCTCTCCAAAGCAAAAAACACAGCATCTATGGGACCGGACGGTGTGCCAGGCTGTGTCTTTCATAAGCTCCAAGAAGAACTGAACCCTCACATTGTCACTGTTCAGTCTTAGCCTTACTACAGGATATGTACCCAAAGAATGGCGTACAGCTACAGTGGTCCCACTCCACAAAGGTGGTGCCACAACGGACCCCAGAAACTATCGCCCCATAAGCCTGACTAGTCTGGTCTGTAAAGCTATGGAGCATATTATCATAGAACTCATAAACAAAGACATTGGGAGCCTCCAGACACTGGACCCTACCCAATTCGGCTTTGTTAAGGGCAGATCTTGCTTCTTAAACCTAGTTGATTTCTTTGAAACAGTTACCAAAGCCATAGATGAGGGTGAGGTAGTCCACACAGCCTACCTGGACCTTGCAAAAGCCTTCGACACAATACCCCACTTGGGCATCATAAATAAGCTTACCAGCTTAAATATCAACCCCTATATCACAAGATGGGTCGCAAACTGGCTCAGAGATAGAACCCACATGGTCAGAATCGCAGGTGCCATGTCCGAATCCAAACCAGTTACAAGTGGCATCCCACAGGGCTCAGTTCTGGGACCTCTCTTGTTAGGTATATACTTCTCTGAGGTTCAGGCCTACACAGGGGGATTATGGCTGACAAAGTTCACAGATGACTGCAAACTGGGGGCCATCATCGAATCTCCAGCTGACACAAGCATCCTCCAAAAGGGTCTCACAGAGACGGATGCTTGGTGCCAGAGCCACGGCCTCAAGCTAAATGCTAAAAAGTGCATAGTCATCCCCTTTGGGAAAAACAAGGTGCCCACAAATTACCACATAGGTGGTAATCCATTAAGTACGGAATAAGTAATTAAAGATTTGGTGACCAACATAGATAGTAATCTCTCCTTTGATTCATTTCCCAGAGGCTCCCCTCACTCTGGAATAGAATCCCAATTCATGTTAGACATAGCCCCTCACTGACCCTCTTCCAGCAAAATCTGGACGCGTGGATGGGAAATCACAAATTCACCCCTGGGATCTCTTCTGTGTCCCTGCTAGACAGAGGCACAGTAAACTAATCTTAAAAGAGTACCTACTGTGACCTACTTTACAGAGGCACAGTAGGCTAATCTAATAGGGAGGTGGAAGCCAAATACACTCTGGCTAGGCTTATAAATGCCCTAGGGCAGATAGCCTAGTATCTACCTATGAACCTATGAACCTATAAAAAAACAAACAAACAAACACATAGATTGGTATCCCCATGGCTGCTACCATGGGCTCTATAGAACATTGAAAATGTAAGTGTGATTAGCTCAGAATTGCTGTATATCATACAATTCCCTCATTTTTGGGGGTTCAATTATCTTGGGGCTAGGATAAATAAGAAGGGTGCAGTGCAGCCTCCCCACATCAGGAGGTGCAGAGTGCTTGGTCTCCACAAAAACATGTAAATGTGTGACAGTGAGTTTCACAGTTCATCGTTTTGGGATAGAATTGCATTTACACTTTTTGCGGTGATAGGACTTACAGTACAGCATCTTGAACCTCCAACAGGGAGCTCTGACAGTATAGTATGTTGTAAAGAATGTAGCTTTACAACCTGCTGTACAGTTCCTCCATGTAACTCCTGAGGAGTTAGCACTACCTGAACCTTCAAGCCATGACTCCCAACTTGGTTACATTTTAATATTTTTTTTTCCATTCCCTCATTATAATCTGTTGGAGTTGACAACACACACTTTGTTTAATAATTCTATGGTAGAAAATTGACAGGAAAGTTTTTAACTTTAGGCTGGCCGTGATTATCCTGTATTATGCTGAAGCAGTTGATAGTTACTTTGCTTGGTGACATGTGATTCTCAAAAATTGCCTTTCATATAGTGCAACTCTGAACAAGATAATCAAATAGTCAGTGATCATCTTAAAGAAAACGAAAAAGTGACCACTTTATTATAAAGTAAAAATTCATACACAAAGTGTCACACAGCACTGATTGTTAGGTATTGTGCCAAAGTTAATGTGTGGATTTTTACTTAATAAAGTGATCAATGTTTTTGTATTCTTTAGGCTGAGTTCTGCATCTTTAAAATTTTATTGTGTTCTCTAGAGTGGCAATTAATCTTTTGCAGCAAACTTTATTGTTATAGGTAGTTAGGGGTTTCATATTTGCAATAAAGGAAAAAATAACTTGCATGTAGTTTGACTTACCTGGTTAACAAAAAAAAAAGACATTAACAGGAAAAAGGTATTAGTCCAATGTCGTTCTCATCTAGACACTCTGTTAATTCCAGTGATTGAATTAGTGTATTAGTTACTCAACATGCAACACACATTTGCTGTACTTTACACTACATCCCCTTAACAGAATAAGGAAACAAAGACATCTAGTAAGCAATTTAAGTGCATTTTACATTCTACCTCCCTTCTATCCCTAACTTTTTCCTTACCTTTCTCCAGTTATCCTCAGCCCTCTTGAATACTTCTAAGTCCCCATCCCCCACCACTCATTCTGCTAGACCATTCCATGGGTCTGCAACCCTCTCTGTGAAAAAGTACCTTCACATTTCTAGGGAGTAGTTATTTCCTACAGTCTGTTGCCTGTGCTGTTTCCTGCCTTCTCTGTACTTTCTGTTTAGTATGACCCTTCACATCTCCCTGACATGATATTGTGTACCAGTAACATTTCCCCTCTGTACTTCCTATTACATGATTATGTGCATCTGTATCTTGTTCCTCTACCCATTCTCACCTCAAGTGCTCCTTTGGTTCCTGGTAATATCATAGATATTTCTGGTGGCTTTTCTCTGGATTTCTTCCAGCAGCTTTACCTCCATTTCCATATATAGACTTCCGAAATGCACACAGTTCTCAAAGCCTGCCCCAGGATTCAATAAAGCTTAAATGGAGTGTAAGAATAGTGCAGCCGCTCCTGCACAGAATATGGCCACTGAGCGATCCAGTAAATAAGCCTGGGGGTATGCACGAGCCTGGCAGCACTATTCCCACATGGACACAACAGAATAATGCTAATTACCTCATTTGCTGGTAAAAAACATGAAAATGAGGTGAATTAGCAATTCAGTAAAGAGACGGGCATCCATGCAGGAATAGTGTGAGGTGCAGAAATGTATTCGGCTAGTAACCGAGTACATTTCTGCAAAAATCAAAACAGAGGCATGACAACTCAAAGTAAAATATGTATTAGAATCCTTAGGCGTGCCAATGGCCAAAAATATGGCCATTGGCATTGAAAAGTGTTTCAAAATTATAAAATTCAAAGTTTATTTTTTTGGCTGATTTCAGCAGCGGTGCACAAATGGGATTGTGCTGAAAATAAAAAAAAAAAAGTGAAAAGTAAATTTTAAGTGAAATCTGCATTTTGCCATTATAGTCTATGGCATGCAGAATCAAAACAAGAACAGGTAGCACTGGATGCTAAGGAGGAAGGCTGTGGTATAGTGGGATAACCAGGGACTAGGGCAGTGTGGTATGCAAATGAGCACATTTTACTGAATCACTAAATGGGAGACCATTCTCTGGCTGCACCTAACCGTGTAGGAGATACGAAGCAGTGGTGTAAGCAGGAGAAGCATCTGACATGAAAAGGGAGTGTGTCATGCTTGGTGTAAGCACACTGGAGCATCACGGCTCTCATTTGAGCTTAGCTAAGCACAGCTAAGCAAGGGGGGTGGGGTGGGGGGCATCTGAGGTTGTATTTACTTATTCCATGAAATGAGGATCATTTTCACGTCCAGGAGAGGGCAATTCCTTCTCAAAACTGTTTATCTTAGCTAAACGGGTTGGCGCGGCATGCACCGGCTCTTAAAAAAAAAAACCAGAAATAGCAGGACTGTTTACATTTGGACAGTGAGTTTGCACGGCACACCTCGGGGCTTAAAAGGGGCAGAAATGGGAAGGGGGAAAAAAGGGAAAAAACAGAATACAGGCACTCAAGTATAAATAATATAGCTGGTAGGTGGAATGTATCATAGTAAGCCAATCACAGAGGCAGCATCTGCAACCCAATAGTATAAACTATGCAAACACATTTCAGTCTGTTTTTTTCCACAAACTCTGTACAATAGGTGTACACACTCGGAGGAATGCTAACTGACAAAACTAACAAAATGTTAGGAGCTGCTGTCGCCTTGATACATCAGTATGTGGTAGAGGCTGAGGACGGCGATGAGGATAATACTGACATCTGCCACAGACTGAGGAGGGAAGAAGAGTGTTCAGACCTAGGGTAACCTACCAGGGGCTACATGATCTGCAGATAGTAGAGCGCTACAGGGTGCGCAGGGACATACTTCAGCAACTCCTTGAGCTGTACCAGCCTCACCTCAGACCCAGAGCCAACAGAGGGGAACCCATCCCAGTGGATACTAAGGTATGTGTAGCCTTAAGAGTACTAGCTACAAGAACTTTTCAAAGACCTACTGGGGATATCATGGGGGTCTCACAGGCATCTGTGTCCAGGTACTCCACCATTTCCTGGATGCCATGCCACCATATGCCGGTGAGCACATTTACTTCCCCAGCACCCATGAGCAGAGGGCCAGCAATATGCATCCGTTCCACCATATAGCAGACTACCCGGAGGTAGTGGGTGACATAGACTGCATGCACATCCACATCAAAGCACCACCCAGTGACCAGGGTAGGGTCTATGTAAACCACAAGGGCTTTCATTCCATCAACTGCCAGGTCATGTGCAATGCCCATGGCATTATCATGAATGTGTGTGCTGGCAGCCCTGGAAGCTATCACGACTCCCACATCTGGCATTCCTCACAGCTGTACCAGGGATTTGCCGGGGGGACATCCCATATGGCCATCTGGTGGGAGATGTTGGCTATGCACTGGAGCCGTGGATTATGACACCCATCAGAAATGCACACACACTCACTCATGGACACTATAATGAGGCACACTCACAAACCAGGATCATTATAAAGCATGTGTTTGGGATGCTCAAGCTACTGTTCAGCTGCCAAGGGCCCCACAGTCACAGGGGAATTCTGAGGAGGAAGCTCCAGAGCCTGCTCCTGTAGGCAGACGGAGGCATGCCCAGTATGCCCAGGCCTTGGCAAAGAGGCAACAACATAGCACACACACTGACACTGTAGGGACCCAGGGACTGACACTTCTCTCTGACTCATACACACAGTAAAATGGATGCCACACGCATCACACTACCTGTAGCTTACCATGTATAGGCAGTGTACTGCATGGATCCAACAGAGTCTGCAATCACATACCATCCCCACAACTGTTGCAGGCACAAGGTAAGTTAGTCTTCTAAACAATAAATGAATGGAGTACTATGTTCTGGTACCATATCTATGGTATCGCTGCATGCATGCAAGGGAATGGGGTGGCCTACTGTGGTAGCAGCAGACAACTGAGAGCTATGTGGGACACCAGGAAATGTCTGGCCAGTACTGGCTTCCCCACACTATGCAGTATTATCCCAGGTGACAAATCCCACTGCAGTATATGTGGGGGGCCAACTAAGGGGGGGGGGTCATAGGTCACATGTATGGATGTCAATGTGGGGATCCCATACACCCCTCAGACTCACCCAGCAAGTCAGCCGTAGAAAACCATAAAGGAATGTCTGGCAAAGGCACACAAATGGCAACAATGATGGAATACCCCCCCTACAGACTTACACAGTGATATCACACCAAGCCTTGCAGTTGCAGTAAGACTCTTTGAAGAGTAAGAAGTCTGAAAGTCAATTGCATGGCATTACATTCTAACCTGTGGTCTCTAGTGATATGCCTCTATTCTCCAAGACAGGGCACAATACTATGCTAAATGGAACCAAAATGTAAAGCCAATATCAGCACAGAATATGCAAATGTGTACCATTGACAGGTGTGCCCCCCACACACCCCCATATTTCCATAGAAATGCAGTAACATGTAAGTATGTAGGGTAATAACAGCAGATCACACATTGCCAGGGCTGTCCCAATCAACATGATAATTTGTTGCATGTCCACAATATGCAGGGGTCAATGAGCTATGTATATGCGTGGGAAATACTGTCAGGATGTGGCCAGAGCTTACTCCCGGCTGTTGTGTCTTAGTGGCCTAGGTACAGTATTTTGGTAGACAGTGTCATGTTCCAAGAATTGTAGTGCCAACTATTTTGCATGTCAGCTACACTTATGTGGGAGTTGTACACACTGTCCAGATGTCAATATGCATTACTGTCGGTAAGCTGGACAGGTAATTGGCAGGGGGTCACACATATGAACATTACATAGGTCGGAGTAACCTACACAGTGTCTACCATACCTCCCAACACTACAGACCTTTTGCAAAATGTACAGAGGTTTGCATCATATTTGTGGTGTCTTTATCATGAAATAGTGGTTATGTGGCAAATCACTGGCAAACCACGAAAATCAAAATTAGAAAATCATGACGGATTGTAGTGTCTCAGACTTCATACCCTATAGAAAATGCATGCTAATGTAAAATCTGTTATTGTATCACCCTTCCAGGTTTGTAAGGCCAATAGTTACAATGGTACTTATATGTAGGCCTTTGTCACCCAATTACTTATGGCTTTGTCTAGATGTCTGGCTCTCATATGTAGAGAGGTATGGTGCCTAGTAGCACAGCAGGTACCTGAAGGTCAGTTTACTGGCAAGTCATAAAAGGCTGCCACCTTACTGTGTCAGCACTGACAACATGTCACTGGCCAACAGCCATTCCCTTGGAATGGCAGATTATCACAGAAGGAGCACATGTATGCCTTGTATATCTGTTCTGCTTGTCCTAACATTGCATTCACCTGCAAAGTATTTACAAAACAAGAAAAAGTCATGTCAAAACATCAATGGCAGACAGTGGAGAAGCAGATGTCCCACCCATAACAGAAAGCAAGCAAGTAACAAACTGGTCTATATATGGCAGAACAGTATCAACACCCTGTCCTCATGTGTGGGCCTTCGTCTGACTGTCATATGTGGGCCTGTCCAGATGTCAGAGTCAGTGACAGTCTGACAGCTAGGCCAACATGTAGACACATAATACCATAGTAACATGAACTGTCTGAGGACCCCAGCAGATGTAGTGATGCAATGATGGACAACCTGCCAAACAAATATGCTCAGAGGTGTGTAGTCCATAACCTTGAGTGTGATGTTACGGCATTTACCATACTCACACCAGAATTACAAATACATAACAGCAGCCACTGTGGGCAAAGCCTGTGACCAGACTACAGAAGGATAAAGAGACACACAGAAGGTGGAGTTGAACCACTGGCCAGACAAATGGAGAATGTGCACACCAGAGCACATTTTGCAGTAACATAGGTGCCCTGCAGTGTATGGAGTCAGTAAGCATCACCTGCAAATACACAACACACACCCACATAAGTGGAGGTCCACAACAAATCAAACCCCAGATAAAGGACACCTCAGAGGCAAAAACACATGAGGACTTCCCAAACATACACAGCACAGACCACTCATACTCCACACACCAGGTTCTTGCAAACACTAAGGCCTTACCATACACATAACATATTGCTCATAGAAGTCTCCACTGTGAAACACACAGATGTGCCACAAACCAGGCAGGATACGGAGAAAGTCACAATTACTTGTTTGGCAGGTGCCATAATCTGCCAAATCACACATGCACTCAAGTCACCTCACAACAGGTACAGGTATCACACTAGCCTGGTCCATGGCAGTGTGAATGATGTCAGAAGTACCTCACGGACTATAGAAAGACAGACATGATGCAGTATGCTGAATATGTGTTCCATGCAGGTATGTCCCTAGCTGTAAGCAGCATCCTGCTGTCACCCAGAGTGATGGATTAATACAAATAGAAAGTGATTGTCAGTAACACCTGACTCACTTACCATTGTCACCCCAGGGGGATCCACTGCCTGGCAGCCTGAGAACATATGAGTGACAGAATGCACTGCCTTGCTACAGATGGCCTGCATCAGTCTCACATGACCTACAGGCCTCTGGCAAAGGCCCATGCCTCACCCATAGTGCCATTGTAAAGAATGTCATGGGGTCCATATTAGCAACATAACACAATCAACAATATGCAAATGAAAGGCTATGCCACTAAATGCTAGCAGCATACTTCTCAACTTCACAGAGCAAGAAGTCTGGACAAAACCATGCACAATGGTGGGATAAAGGCCCGGCTATAGGGACACCTTTGAAATAATGCTCTCAAAATGTTAGAAAGGTGATAGAATAACAGATGGTGTGTATACTAGCATGGATGTTATGAAGGGTGTGAAGTCTGAAACTCTAATGTTTGGTCATCATTCCCTGACAGTGACCCTGAGTGATTTGTAACAGACTTGCTAGAAAATTACAATGTTAAGGGAAACCTGACCAGATATATGAGGCATGAATCTGGATAATCTGTGATAATTTGTACAGTTGACAGGTATGGCAACACCAGGATATGACATTTCAGGTAAGAAGAATACCGCACAACCAGGAGATCCCCAGCCAGTATATCACCAAGGTGCTGGTCCTTTTACACAGCTTCAGCAGTCAATTGGCTGTAGCCACACCTCTCAACTGGCTGGATTGTGCAATAATGTCTAGCCTTTGCCTCATAATATTGGTCTGTGCATAATCTATCTTGTATTTCTCCTGTAAATAGCTGTAATGATCCGATGATATCTGTCAGCAGGTAATGACAAAATACATTAGTGTCCAACATTACATAAGTCAGAAAATGTCTGCTAAAACAAACCCTGTAACTCAAGCAACTCATACATTAATAAGGGCAATAGTTACAGTATCCCCCTATGTTTGGGCCATTGTTTCCCCATATTGGTAGCCTATCTCCAGATATCTTGCATAAACAGGTTGCAAGGTATGGGTGTAGCACACAACACCCCAGACTGGAGTTACAACTATTCCTGGAATGGATTCCCACACTCACTATAGAAGGTCATACTGGGCATGCTCCTACACTTAGAGAAATAAAGCCCATGTCTGAAACCACAAAGGACTATATATATATATAGTGCAGATGTCTTTGCATAGACAAAGCTATGTACACCTAACTGTCTCCACACACACACCCATCAGACAGGATTACCCACAGCCAGCTGTAAGTGCCCCATATGTGGTATATCTGCGTCTGTTGCATGTGATACACACACACACACATATATATATATATATATATATATATATATATATATATATATAGGCAACATATTACAATATGTCAAGCATACACACACATAGACATGAGGAAGAGGGAGACAGACAGTGATAGAGTGAGACAAACATGGAGACAAACACAGCAATTGAGTCATACACAGGGATACCCTGAATGGCAGAGAGTGATGTCCTGCTGCAGACAGTTGCATACTAGTTGTAACCACTGGCACGTGCCAGCATGAAAATGTGATTCATTGTCTGATGGTACTGATGTGGGGGTTGTAATATCACATCACCTACCTGTGTGTGTGTGTGTGTGTGTGTGTGTGTGTGTGTGTGTGTGTGTGTGTGTGTGTGTGTGTTACACTTCCCATTGCCCTACTTTACAACATCTGCTGATGTCATTCACCTTAGAAGTACCTTTGGAGTGGCCTTAGTTCTGTAAGCTCTATAGCATGTGTGATAACTGTGTAACACTGTAATGCAAATAACTAGACAGGTAGGGGTTCTACTCACAGTCCTAGCATATGTAAGTGTGTGTGTGTGCATGTGTACGTGTGTGTGTGTGTGTGTGTGTGTGTGTGTGTGTGTGTGTGTGTGTGTGTGTGTGTGTGTGTGTGTGTGTGTGTACAAATAAGTGTTTTAATCCTTTCCCACCCAGTACACTTCCCATTGCCTTAATTCACAATATCTGCTGATGTCATTCACTGTAGAAGTACCTTTGTACTGGCCTCAGCCCTATAAGCTTTGTGGTGCATGCGATAACTGCATAATACTACAGTACAAATGACTAGCTAGGTAGGGGTTCTAATCTCAGCCCTGGCAAATGTAAAAGTGTGTGTGTTTGTACATTAAAGATTTTGAGCCCATTCACACCCAGTGCATTTCCCATTACCCTACTTTAGCAGTCCTGCTGTCAGTCACCTTAAAAGTAACTTTGGGCAGCTCTCAGACTTGTAAGCTTTGTGGTGCATGAGATAACTGCATAACACTATAGTACAAATAAGTAGTTAGGTAGGGGTTCTAATCTCAGTCCTGGCAAACGTAAAAGTGTGGGTGTTTGTAGTTTACAGATTTTGAGCCCATTCACACCCAGTACACTTCCCATTGTCCTACATCAGCAGTCCTGCTGATGTCAGTCACCTTAGAAGTACCTTTGGGTAGCCTCAGCCCTGTAAGTTTTGTGGCGTATGTGATAACTGTGTAACACTATGGTACAAATAGCAGTTAGGTAGGGGTTCTAATCTCAATCCTAGCAGATGTAAATGTGTGTGTGTGTGTGTGTGTGTGTGTGTGTGTGTGTGTGTGTGTGTGTGTGTGTGTGTGTGTGTGTGTGTGTGTGTGTGTGTGTGTGTGTTTGTGGGTTACAGACTTTGAGCCCATTCGCACCCAGTGCACTTCCCATTGCCCTTCTTTAGTAGTCCTGCTGATGTCAGTCACGTTAGAAGCACCTTTGGGCAGACCTTAGCCCTATAAGCACTGTGGCATGTATGATAAATGCATAAAACTATAGTACAAATAACTAGTTAGGTAGGCATTCTAATCTCTATCCTGGCAAATATGTGTGTGAGTGTACTTGTGTTTGCAAGTGTGTATGTCTGTAGGTTAAAGTATTTTGTAGCCTTTCTCACCCAGTACATCTCCCATTGCCATACTGCCAACCAGGCATGAGTAGAGTACCACAGGGTCTGGTCCTGGGTCCCCTTGTGTTTGGTATCTATGCTTCCGAAGTCCAGCCCAACACGAGGGGACTCTGGCTAACAATGTTTGCAGATGACTGCAAGGTGGGTGCTATTATTACCTCCCTAAGTGATGTTGACATCCTGCAGAAAGGCCTCACTGAGACCTATGACTGTTGTCAGAACCCTGAACTTAAGCTCAAGGCCAGAAAATGTGTTGCCATCCCTTTTGCGAACAACTTGGTTTTCATGAATCAGCACATTGATGGTAGTCCACTGAACACAGAAGTCATTATAAGAGAACTGGGAACACAAGTTGACAGTGACATCTCTGTTGACCACCACAGTGCCACTGTGGTCAGAAAGTCCTTCCATGTGGCACATCTCATTACTAAGGGTGTTGCATCCAGGAAAAAAGAGGTCATTGTCTCCCTCTACTCTTCCCTCATTAGGCCAGTCATCCAGTACAATGGCCCATTTGGCATGTATCTCACTAGATACCTGCAACAACTGGAGAGGCTGCAAAAGTACTTCACAAAGAAGATCCTAGGCCTTAAACATTTGTCCTATATGGACAGACTCCAATAACTCCAACTATTCTCTGTCTCATATTGGCTACTTAGAGGTGATCTCTGACTTACAAAGCCATGTCCGATCCAGCTCTGTTAGGCATGCTACATCTAAAGAAACCCAATTTGTCTGCACCACATGCCCCAGAGACCTCAACCCCATTTCCACAATCAACAGAACATGCTGGAGGGACAGGTTCATAACCCAGAGACTGGCCATGCTATGGAATAGACTTCACATACATGTCAAGCAGAGAACCATACTGGATCTCTGCAAGAGACATCTGGAAGACTGGGTGGGGAATAGAAGTCTCACCCTGGGGATCACTCCAGTGGCTATACTCGATAGACACACTGGGGAGTAACATCAGGTGGCATGATGACAGGGTAATCCTATGGGCAAGGCTTCTAAAGGCTCCATGGCCATTCGCCTAGTACACACATATGAACCTATAAACCTATGGATCTCAGTATTCGCATACATGTGTGTGTGTGCATTAGTGTGCATAAAAGTGTTTGTGAGTGTGTAAACATGTAAGTGAAAGTAGTCTGAGGCCCTTTTCACCCAGTACACCTTCCACTGCCATATATTACAAGAGCTGGTGATGTTATTCACTTTACAGATACCAATAACTAGATATGTAGGGATTCTAATCTGAGTTCTGGAAAATGTCAGTGTGTGTGTGTGTGTGTGTGTGTGTGTGTGTGTGTGTGTGTGTGTGTGTGTGTGTGTGTGTGTGTGTGTGTGTGTGTGTGTTAAGTGTGTATATTTGTAGGATACAGCATTTTAATGTCTCACTCTCCCAGTACATTGCTCATTGCCATACTTTACAAGGGCTGGTGATGTTGTTCACCTTAGAAAAATCATGGGACACTCTTCACCCTGTAAGCTCTGTGGTGCATGCAATAAATGCATAAGACTATAGTAGTAATACCTAGATAGGTAGGAGTTTTAATCTCAGTCCTGACAAATGTGTGTGTGTGTCTGTGTGTGTGTGTCTGCATGTGTGTGTGTGTGTGTGTGTGTGTGTGTGTGTGTGTGTGTGTGTGTGTGTGTGTGTGTGTGTGTGTGTGTGTGTGTGTGTGTGTGTGTGTGTGTGTGTGTGTGTGTGTGTGTGTGTGTGTGAGAGAGAGAGAGAACTGTATCCTGTGTATGTGTTTGAATGGGAACTATATCCATGGAGAGTGGGTTTACATTTTTAGGCTGTGGTACTCCCAGTACACATCCTAAGGTCCACTTTACAAGGCCCACTGTCTTCATCAACCTTAGAGGTATCTGTTGACACTTTTCAGTCCAATAAGGCACGTGCCATGTACAGGAACTATGTAGCAGTATGGACTGACTAACAAGATAGGCAGGGCTGCTAATCTCAGTCCTGGCAAATGTGTGTATGCATGTATTTGTATGTGTATAACTGTAGGTTAAAGTATTTTTGAGTCCATTCTCACCCAGTACATCTCTCATTCCCATGCTTTACAAGGCCTGGTGATGTTGTTCACCTTAGAATTAACTTGGGATACTCTTCACCCTGTAAGCTTCATGGCATAACACTGTAATAGCAATACCTAGATAGGTAGGAGATCTAAACTCAGTTCTGACAAATGTGTGCACGTCAGAACAGTATCCTGTGTGTTTGAGTTAGAACTATATCCTTTGGGTGGCTGTGGTGTACAATTTTAGGCCATGGTTCTTCCAGTACATGTCCCAAGATCTACTTATGAAGCCTGCTGTTTACATCTACCATAGAGGTATCTGTAGACACTCTACAGATACCTCTATGGTAGATGTAAACAGTGTAGAGGTATCTGTAGACACTCTTTAGCCCTATAAGTCCCATGCCACATACAACAACTATGTAACAGTTTGGAATGAATAATATGATAGGCTCAGAGATCTAATGTCAGTACTGGCAAATGTGGTGTGTGTGCACTGGTGTGTATAGCAGCGTTTGTGAGTGTGTAGACTTGTAGGTGACAGTATTATGTCATTTCCCACCCAGTACACCCCCCATTGCCATACCTCACCAGGACAAATGATGTTATTTACTTTACAGGTACCTTGGAACACTCATCATACTATTAGTTCCATGCCACTTGCAATAACCGCATAACACTGTACAACTACTAACTAGATGGATAGGGGTTCCAAACCCAACACTGGCAACTGTGATCCTGTGTATGTCTGTGTGTGACTGTGTGTGTGGGGACAGTATTCTCTGAGTGTTTGGTCGACACAATATCCTCTGGGGGTGTGGGTTTTACCAAGCGGAGGTGTATTCCACCCATTACACTTACCACTGTCCACTTTACAAGAGCTGCTGATGTCAACCACCATAGACTTACTTGTATATACCCCTCAGCCCTATAAGCTTTGTGGCACATGCAATGACTGTTACACAGACTTGGTACATGTGTACTTATACAACTGTACCTTGGCTATGACACAATCAATGTGTTATCACTCTGCCATACCCCTAGTTGGCAATGTCTGCATGGCCACATCCTGCTGACACACAGACACCTAGAACACAAACAGAATACAGCATGTGAAACTACATTCAGTCAGCGTTATTAACACCAATGATGCATCATGGCTGAAAAGGTACACACACACTCTGAAGTGTACCCATTACAAGTGCCAGATGACAGCACCTTACACAGCATTACAAAGCTAAACTGTAATTAACTCATCCTATGCATCAGAATCATATTAGGATGTCCCTGCATTTGTGGTATGGATGACAGGGATGTGGCACAGGTATCATCATATGCATAGGGTGTTGTGTGGGTTTGCCAGAGGCTTATGCTGGGCCATATGTTTGACATCATGTGTGTGTGTTTGAATGGGTGTTCTACAAATGGGCCATGCAGAGGTGGTGTGTGTGTGTTTGGAGGTGCCCTGGCTGTGATGGTGATGTATGTGTGCGTTTTTATGGACACAGTCACTCCATGTGGCTGCCCTACACAGGGATATTGGACAGCTGTGGACTGTACATGGCAGGGTGTACAGTTCATCATCTCTGGCCACCGATACATGAACTGGTCCTGCCAGGGGTCTCACTAGCACCACCAGACCCAAGGCCAGATGCCAAATGGTGACTGCTGTCTGCTGGATCCATGTCCCTGATGGGACAAGCCAGGACCACATGCCCATGGCCTGCTGTGTTGTGGTGTGGAGAGCACCACCCTTTAGTAGTGCTAGCGGTACTGCCACTATGGGAGTGTGAAGGTGCATGGACCCGTAGACCCACAGCTGATAGTGGTGTTGACCTACATCTACATGGCTGCCGCCCATCTTCCATCACACGCTCCAGCATAGACATTGCACGATCAAGGAATGCCACGGTCTCACACCACCATCTATTTATGACCTCAGTATTCTCATGTGTGGCCTGAACAAGGTCATGTAGGTTGCCATGGATACCAGTAAGGTGTGGATACAGGACCCTGAGTATTTGTCTGGTGTTGCAGTCAGTACATGCCTGTGCCTCCATGATGGTCCAAAACATGCATTTGGTGACATCTGCTGTGGCACTTCCAACAGGACCTGGACAGGCAGCAGTCCCCCATTGAGCACCCCTGTCCATCCGCCTGTGTGGGACCTCACCTGCACTCTGGCTATGGCAAGTGTCTACACTCACACTTGCCATAGTCATCACACTAGCCTGTTCCATGCCACCACCAACCAACTGTCCATTATCTGTGGCCACTGGGGATGGGGTATGTGTGGGCAACATGATTGTGTGTGAGGATGTTGTGGACAACAGTGGAATGCCAAACAATGGCACAGATTAAGCCTCTGACAACCCCACCTGTGCCTCACTATGACTATCATCATTGTCAGAGTCCACAGAGACACTGACATCAGGTCCTGTGCAGGAGGGACCATGATCCCCATCGCCACCTGTGAGGGAAAGACAACATATGTAAATTAATACCTGCACTATAAGGTTGGGTGGTACACACACGCACACACACCTCACACACACACACACACACACACATACAGGTGAGGTGGCACAAAGGCATTACACAGACCTCACAATACCCAAATCCAAATGGTGACATACATGACACACTGTCAGACCGCAACATACACACTCTGGACAGGCCCTTAGCATCATGCAGTGCAGCCATTTTCATTTCATGTTACTAACAATATACACCTCTGGGATACATGAGTAGTGTTAGTAGGTGATGGTCCTTCACCTAGCATGCACTGCTCCCATGTACACATATACACTTGTATAGCACAGTGGCAACTCCTACAGAACATACCTCACAACCGTACAAATCTTCACAGAATGTGTAGATGTCTGGCTAATATGTTTTCTCTGTTCCTCATAACTTCTGTGTTTGTCTGACACATTACTGGGATGATCTGAGGATTGACATCACTAATTAATGACATACATTTGAGTGTCAGACCCCAAAACCTGCAGTAAATGTATGTTAAATCAAATCCTGTTACACCTACAACTTTCTAAGCTTACAGTGAATATGATAAGTGTAAACATCCCTGTTAACATACCAGGTTCTTGTAATATATCAAATGAGACCACAATAATTCATTTCAAAAGATTGTCCACCTTTAATGTGACATATCACCTGTGCAATCTAATTGATAAACAAATGTGTTAGGTGCAAAATATAATAAATGAAATACATACAATAGGGTGGTTACATAAGTGTGCACACCCTTAAACTGATACTTTGTTGAAGCACCTTTTGATTTAATTACAGCATGCATTCTTTTTGGGAAGGAGTCTATCAGCATGACACATCTTGACTTGGCATTATTTGGCCTTCCTTGCTAAAGCCCTCCAACTCTGTGAGATTGCAAGGGCATCTCATGTGCACAGCCCTCTTCAGGTCACTCCGCAAATTTTCTATCAGAGTTTGGTATGGGATCTGGCTGGGCCAATCTATAGCCTTGATTGAGCTCTGTTGGAGCCATTCCCAGGTTGATTTGGATGTATGCTTCAGGTCATTGCCATGTAGAAAGGCGAAACCCCTCTTCATCTTCAGCTTTCTGGCAGACACATGATGGTTTTGGGCCAAAAGTGAGTGGTATTTGGAACTGTTCCTAATTAACCTTGACTAAAGCCCCACTTCCAGCTTATGAACAGCAACCCCAAAGCAGGACAATGCCACCACCATGCCTCACCATGGGGATGGTGTAGCTTGTGCACCAGACATACCTTTTGTAATTGTGGCTGAAATGTTGAACCTTGGTCTCATTACACCATAACACATTTTCACATGCTCTTGGGAGACTTGATGTAATGTTTTGCAAATTGTAGCCAGGCCTAGATGTTTTTCTGTGTGGGAAAATTCTTCCATCTTCCAACCCTACCCCAGAGTCCAGTCTTATGGAGAATATGTGAGGTTTTGTCACATGTAGTACACAACCAGTAATTGCCAGAGATTCCTGAAACTCCTTCAGTGTTGCTGTATGTCTCCTGGCAGCCTCCCAGACCAGTTTATGTCATGTCTTTTCATCAGTTTTGGGGGACGTCCAGTTCTTTGCAACGTCACTGTTGTCCAATATCTACTCCACCTTTTGATGACTGTCTTAACTGTATTCCATGGTATATGCAATGCTGTGGTAATGTTTTTGTACCCTACTCCTGACTGATACGTTTCAACACTGAGATCCCTTTGATGCTTTGTAAGTTCTCTGCGAACCATGGCTTTTGCTGTAGCAGGCAGCTGAGTAAATGTCAGGAATATCCTACTAGGACAGCAGACCATTATTTGGTGTTACTCAGAGTCTTTTTACTTGATGGAAGTTATGTACCCAAGCAGTCTGAATACTGCAATTAAATCACAAGCTGCTCCAACAAAGTATCAGTTGATAGGTGTGCACACATATGCATCCTGCTTATTGTAGGTTTTGTAGCCTTCATATTTGGTCCCTTGACAGATTTGTTTGTTTTTCAAGTGAATTGTTCAGGTTATAGGTCACATCACAGGTGGGAAAAGGTATGGAATGAAATATTGTGGTCTCATTTTTTTTTTATATCACAAACACAAGGCATTTTAACAGGGGTGTGTACAGTTTTTTTATCTACTGTATTTAATATATCCCTATTTTCGAGCATTTGTCCCCCCATTTTGTCAGTCTCTGATCAGATTTCTTGCACTGACAGGTTGTGAGGTATGCTATGGAAATGTTACATCTCCTGCATATCTGCCCCTGTGGTGACCACTGTGATGCAATGCAGTTAACCCCACCACAAGTGAACATGCACATGATGCAATATGGCTAGGAGTGACAGTTGTGTGCATTTGTATTTATTTATTTATTTAACATTTGTTAACTGGGAAAGTCCGACTTGGAACAAAGCCAATTTTCAGTGGATGCCTGGGGAGAAATGCTCCAGATGCATGTCTTTGTAACGTGGGAGGAAACCGGAGCACCAGGAGTAAACCCACATGAATGCATGGAGGACATGCAGACTCCACACAGAAGGCACCCCAGGTGAGAAATGAACCATAGAACCTCTTGCTGTGAGGCGACAACACTACCGCTGCACCACTGTGCCATCGAGCACTACAGTGTAATGTTCAGCCAGAGCCAACAGCACCTGTGGGAGCAGACCGTGCATGGTAAAATGCATGCCCTTTACATGCCTTAGGTATTGGCAAACCACAGCAGCAGAATTCCATACTCACCATCTTCAGGCTGCTGTCCCACATCCATACTGGAGGGACCTATGTAGTTGTGGAATAGAAGTATTGTCAGCAGACTCACATGTGGCATTGGTACAAGATGAATGCAGCTTTTCTGCACATTTACAGTACAAGCTCCAATACTGCACAGTTTGCTGTCCTTCACCATAGATGTGCACACCTGTGCATTACAAAACCCAACCACAACTGCACTCTGACCTGACATATGCATCTAGATACTCTACAGATGCCAGTATGGCTACTACACTAATCTGTTGATCTCCACTGGGGCCTTGCCTACACGTTCCTCACCCATTGTCTGGGTGCCACCCACCTCCACAATGTGGGTGTCTGGACTCTGATGTTGGGGTGGGGTGGGTGCCCTAAGGTTGGCAAGGAGCTCCTCAGTGGGTGGTAAGTGGGGCCTGTGTGGCAGGACCCCCACCTGTGGCTGTGCAGTCCCTGCTGGGCATGGCGTATCAGGTCATTCACACAATGCTGGACCTGGCCGTATGTTTGTGCGTGCAAGCCGACATCATTTACCCTAAAACAAGGTCATCCCACAGGACGGTCTGCTCCCACAGGTGCTGTTGGCTCTGGCTGAACATTGAACACAGTAAAAAGCTCGAAACCAAAACCAAGTAAAAGGTGTAATCCAAAGCAGCGAAGAGCAGCAAGAAACAGCGATGAAGCCAGAGGTAATCTCCACAAAACGTTTATTCAAACACATGACACAAACTTCGTCCAAGTCCTTCTCTCAAGCGCTTTCGCTCAGTGCAATACTGAGCTTTATAAAGATAACAATGCAGGCCAAAGCAGCCTTATTTATAAGTCTCTTAATGAGATCATGTGCTTCATTAGTTAAAACCAATCAAGTTGAAATTAAAATTAATTGCTGACTAATTTGAAAATTAAACAGCACAATGTTGTATGAAATACATAAAATCCTAGGTAAATACCTTTTGTTAAATATCATGTGGTTAAAAAATATTATTTAAAAATGACAAAAACATTTGTGAATAAATAAATGAATAATGTTATAAATATTGTTCCCATAGAACCATATTTGCAGTAATTAATTCTTGTAACACTGTTTAGTGTGCAATAAATAGTGCAATAGAATACCACGATAAACAATGTGAGTAATAAATGGTGATAAATAGAAATCAAATGTTAAAAATACAAAAATTAAAAATAAAGATAATAATCACGTATTAAATATTCAAACGTTATTACGTAGATTATGCTCCCTATGCTCAGAATAAATGCAAAATACAAATAATTTGATACAAATAAATAATGTTGATGATCTCTTATTAAATGTTATATGTTATAACTTAGCTCTTCTTAGTTTCAAAACACTACTTAAATTTATATAGTCATTTAACCCTGGCTATTTAGCTGCATCCAATCTCAGTTGCCATATAAGCTCCCTATATTCCAGTTTGGTCTCCCAGTCACCCCCTCTCTTGTCGGGTGTTATCTGGTCTAACACAATAAACTTCATTTCCATATCTGGGCAGGACAAAGAGTGTTTATAAAAAGTATTGGTCTCTTTTTTCTTGGAAATATCGTAGAAGTGTTCATAGATTCTTATCTTTAGGGTCCTTTCTGTTTTCCCAATATAGAAACTTTGACATTTTATACAGAAGCCTAAATATGCAACATATTTTGCATTGCAGTTAAAATACCCATTAGACTGGAATAGATACTTCCTAGCTGGGATGTATATACTATGATAATTCAAACTAGCAGTGCATTGTTTGCACATTCCACATTTATAAGTTCCTTTCTTGGATCTACTACCAGTGGTGTTTGTCATTTCTTTACTCTCAAATAACTCTTTCATGTTAGTGCCCCTGCGTCTAACAAATGTGGGTTTAGTTGGAACCTTTGTTGAAAAATCTTCATGCAATGTAAGAACTGGCCAATATCTTGTTATTGTTTCATCTATCAAATCAGAGTTGTTGTAAAATGTGTGTATATAACTAGTTTGTTCTAGTTGCTGGGTATTCTTGTGCAAGTTGTCCACTTGCGGTAACATGCACCCTAAAAGTGGTGGGTATTTTTCTTCTCTGCATGCGGAAATTTCCATGACCAAGTTCTTGACTAGTTTGGCCGGGTAACCCCTTTCACAAAATTTCTCTTCTAAAAAACTAACCTCATTTGAGAAGTATTCCACAGTGCTACACATTCTAGAAGCACGGATTAGTTGCCCTTTGATAATTCCTTTCTTTTGATAGAAAGGGTGACTGCTACCAAAGTGTAGATAAGAATTAGAATATGTGGGTTTCCTATATACTCTTGAAGCAAACTTGCCATTGGTGAGATCCTTGATTATAGTTACATCCAAATAGTTCAAACTAGTGTTACTAACCGAGTGTGTAAAAGTCCAAAAGAAAGTGGTAGAATTAATATAATTAACAAATTTCTGAAAATCCACCTCTGTTCCATGCCATAGCAAACATATATCATCCAGGTATCTGGCATAGTGTTTAATATGTTTCACCCAGTCTGTGCCAACTATAAAAGTCTGTTCCCATTTGTGCAATACAATGTTCGCATACAAAGAGGCACAAGAAGCTCCCATTGCAACTCCCAATTTTTGTTTGTAAATTTCGCCATTGAAACAGATGAAGTTGTTGTTTAACACAATATCCATGAATTCGACTAGCAAATTCGTAACGTTGGCACCAAGATTGGCTTCTTTGACCAAAACCTCATTGAACCAATCCAGACCTATCAAATGCGGTATACTAGGGAATAGTTGCACTATGTCGATAGTTACCATTAAAAGGTCTGGGTGGTACAAGTGGGGTCCCATACCCTTTAGAAAGTCCCAAGAATCTTTGCATATGTAGCTTAGTGATGTAACAAACTGTTTAAGGACATAATCAATAAATTTCCCCAAAGGTTCCGTGATGCTTCCTTCACCAGAAACTATTGGTCTGAATTTCAAAGGGTCCAGTCCTTTATGGGTTTTCGGGATGCCAAAAATGACTGGGATTCTTGGTTTGGCTACAAACAAGTAATTATATAGCTTTTCATTAATGGCTCCTTGCAAAAGATGGTCCATTAATAGATAATTAATTTTGGAATATGCTATGTGTAGCTCATTTGTTGATATCAAGCCATAATGCTCAACATCTTGTAACATGTTATAAATGTGTGCATCATAGTCTATATTGTACATCAAAACTAAACCCCCTCCTTTATCTGGTTTCATTACTCTACACCCTTCTTCCTTTAAAAACCTAATTATGTGTGTTTCATTCAAACTTAAATTCTGGGGACCTGTAGCAGATTTTCTAATGTCAATGGCTCTTAGATCTCTTTCCACCAATTCTTCAAACACCTTAATGGAGGGGTGTGTGGGAGGGTTAAAAGTGCTCTTTCTGGTGAGTGTATCACCTTGACAGGGTTGACCCTTGAAGTATAGAGACAAATTCAATTGCCTAGCAAACATTTTAAGATCTATCAGTTCTTTTTCAAGATTAAATGATCGTGCTGGTATAAAATGCATACCTCTTGTAAATAAGTTAAAATGTTCCTTCCTTATCTCTAAATCAGTAAAATTATAAACAGTAAAATGATTATACGTGGTCACCGTGTAACCGGTGATGGTAATAGGAGGTGAATCCAAAGGTACAAAACTCTCCTGGTCGGGGACAGCGTGACTGATCTCAGTTACTTGTTCCATCTCCTCGTTGGGAATCTGCCCCCCCTCCCCCTGATTTGTCTGGGGGAAATATAAAATCCTGATGAGAGTTCTTCCTTTCCTTTTCTGCTAATCTCTCACTCCTTCTAGGTAGATCAACCTGTGTATCATCGTTGTTAAAACTACGGGCATTGTTATGCTGTATAACAGTGTTACTAGTCCATCTAGTCTTAACTGGGAGTGGGTAAGCCATGCCTTCACTGTATTCTCTAAGATCCCTTTCCAATTTGTGTATCTTACGATTCACAACCTTAACACAGAATTGGTCTACTTCATTGAAAATATTATCATAGTTATACTTCACTGAAGGAAAGTTCTTATCATTTACTAACGTATTGTTCAACCCATTTAAATCCTTAAGCAGAGCATCAACCTTTGCTTCATACTCCGCTACCATAACCTCCAACATTTCAATTCCTACACAGTTAAAAATGTCACACAGTTTCTTGTAATATGCAGTGCCTCTTTGAACATTGTTTGGAAACTTAAAACATCTTAAACCTTTTGGAACCCTTTCTACTTTCACACATTCTTTTAAATAGTCTATTTCAAGTTGATTCATTTTGTAGGTGTACAGCTTATCATGTAGTGTGTTAAAGTCTTGTTCTATATCAGCATTATTAACAGTATTGTCTGTACCTTGTTTAAATCAGAACTGCTGTTCCGCCCAGGCATTGAAGTTAAAGTCCTTATTACGGCCACTTACATCACTCGCACCCTGATTATTTACTTTATTTGTCCGTTTGTTCATGCCCTGCTGGATACTAGACCCAGACTGAATGCCACTGCTCGTTGGCAAGGGTTCACCGGAAATACATCTTCTCTTCCCCTCCAGCCCCTGTTGTTGGTTGCCTGGCAATGTTGAAAGTGTGTCCGTTTTACTAGTATTAAAAACTTCCGTTAACTGCATTAACATATCCAGTACTCTGTTAAATTCAGCCCTGGTAACCGGCCCATTCTCATCCAAAGCTTTGAGCACCTGTGGGGTGTCTATGAAGTCGCTCTGTGCCACTTCTTCTGCCATGGAACAAATTGGAACCAAGAACACAGCAAAAAGCTCGAAACCAAAACCAAGTAAAAGGTGTAATCCAAAGCAGCGAAGAGCAGCAAGAAACAGCGATGAAGCCAGAGGTAATCTCCACAAAAAGTTTATTCAAACACACGACATAAACTTCGTCCAAGTCCTTCTCTCAAGCACTTTCGCTCAGTGCAATACTATGCTTTATCAAGATAACAATGCAGGGCAAAGCAGCCTTATAGGTTCATAGGTTCATAGGTTCATAGGTTTATACTAGGCTATCTGCCCTAGGGCATTTATAAGCCTAGCCAGAATGTGTTTGGCTTTCGCCACCCATTTTAAATTTATTTTGCTATGCCCTTTTTCGAGGTTAGTATACTGTGCCTCTGTCTAACAGTGACACAGAAGTGATACCCAGGGTAAACCTACGATCTCCCATCCACTCATCAAGATTCCTCTTGAAGAGAGTCAATGAGGGACTCTGCCTAACCTGGACTGGGATTTTATTCCAGAGTGAAGGGAGCCTCTGGGTTATGAATCTGTCCCTCCAGCATGTCCTATTTATTTCAGTGCTGAGGTTCAAGTCTCTCGAGCGTAGCTCGATGGGATTTGGATTTTCTGAGGTGCAGCATGTCCATTAATTCCGGGTTGGACATGGCTTTATCGTGAGGCACAGATCGCCTCTGAACAGGCGGTATGCCACTGAGTAGAGCTGGAGTTTCTTTAACCGGGCAGCATATGGCATCTGTTTGAGCCCTTTCATCCTCTTGGTGAGGTACTTTTGGGGTCTTTCCAGTTGCTGCAGGTGTCTGGTAAGGTACATCCCAAAAGGGGCATTGTATTCAATTATGGGCCTGATGAGGGATGAGTAAAGAGGCATGATGACCTCTCCGATCTAGATGCGAATCCCTTCATGATTAGGTGGGCTATATAAAATGTTTTTCTAACCACTTTGGCCACGTGGTTGTCAAATGAGAGATTGCTATCAACTTGGGTCCCCAGGTCCCTAATTACTTCTTCTGTACTTAATGGATTACCACCTATGTGGTAATTTGTGGGCACTTTGTTTTTGCCAAAGGGATGACTATATACTTTTGGCATTTAGCTTGAGGCCATGGCTCTGGCACCAGTTGTCTGTTTCTATGAGGCCCTTTTGGAGGATGCTTGTGTTGGCTGGAGAGTCGATTATGGCACCCAGTTTGCAGTCATCTGCAAACTTGGTCAGCCACAGTCCTTCCGTGTTGGCCTGTACCTCGGAGAAATATATACCAAACAAGAGAGGTCCCAGGACTGAGCCTTGAGGGACACCACTTGTAACTGGTTTGGAGTCTGACATGGCTCCAGCAATTCTAACCATGTGGGTTCTGTCCTTGAGCCAGTTTGCAATCCATCTAGTGACATAGGGGTTTATATTTAAGCTGGTGAGCTTATCTATAATGCCCGAGTGGGGTATTGTATCGAAGGCTTTTGTGAGGTCCAGGTAGGCTGTGTGGACCACCTTCCCCTCGTCAATGGCCTTGGTGACTGTTTCAAAGAAATCAACCAGGTTTAAGAGGCAGAATCTGCCCTTAACAAAGCTGAACTGGGTAGGATCCAGTGTTTGTAGGTCCCCAATATCTTTATTTATGAGGTCTATGATGATCCTTTCCATAGCTTTGCAGACCAAGCTAGTCAGGCTTATGGGGCGATAGTTTCTAGGATCCGTTGAGGCACCACCTTTATGGAGAGGGACCACTGTTGCTGTACGCCACTCTTTGGGCACATATCCTGTAGTAAGGCTGAGACTGAACAGTAGTTTTATGTTTGGGTTTAGCTCTTCTTGGAGTTTATGGAGGACGCAGCCCGGGACACCATCTGGTCCCATTGATGCTGTGTTTTTTGCTTTGGAGAGGGCGGCTCTTACCTGAGCATCTGAGATGTCGGGGGCAGCACTCTGCTGGGATAGATATTTGCCCTTTTGGTGGGGGGGGGGAGAAGTTTGCGCTGAACCTGTCAGCTAGGATGTTGGCAATGTCTGTGGGTTCGGTGTATTTCATTGTCATTTTGGACTAATTCTGAGCATATCTGGGAATTACCACCCAGGTTCCTAACATAACTAAAGAAAGCCTTGTGATTATCCTTAGTGTCCTGTGCAATTTTTCTCTCGAAGCTGGCCTTAGACAATTTTATGTGTGCCCGTAGTTTTTGCTAATACTGATCAGTGATGCCTTCCCTTTTTGGGATTTTGCTCTATCATTTAGTAGCTTCCTCCTTCTATTGTATAGTTTGTTTATGGCTGGGGTCCACCAGACAGGACGTCTTCCTTTGGAGGATTGGGTCTTGGTTTTATTTGGGATCGATGATCCATGCATTCCTGAAGGTGTTCATAGAATGCGTTTATAAAGGATTCTGCGGTCTGGGCGTATTTTCCACAGGCCCGGGTGCTTTGAAGGATTCCACCTCGGTTTTGAGGAGTGTGAAATTTGCTTTAGAGAAGTTTTTCACTGTGGTTTTCTGGGCGGGGGGGGGGGGGTCGGGATGTGAATATCCAGTGAGATTAGTTTATGGTCTGATCTTACCAGTGAGGGATACACTTCTGGTCTGGAGCATAGAGTCCCCATGTTGGTGATGATCAGGTCCAGTATGTTTTCCCCTCTTGTGGGAATGGTAACAAGTTGTTCCATAGCATTTGAGTTTATAAATTCTAGGAACCTTTGAGCTAGGGTGTTGGAGCTAGAGTAATGCTCCCAGTCTATGTTTGGGTAGTTGAAGTCGCCCAATATAATGGTGTTTGGAGAGACCTTCATATTTTCCAGTGTTCTCAGGAAGGCCGAGTGTGGTTCCTGGGTTTGGGAGGGTGATCTGTAGCAGGCTATAAACTGGAAGGCAGTTTTACCCACTGTTAGTTGCACATGGATAGTCTCTGATGCTTCGTGCTTTGCCACCAACCTGGAGGTGTGGGTATCTTTGATGAATATCGATACTCCCCCTCCTTTTGTGGTTCGGTCCAAGTTTTGGGCCCGAAAGGCATGGTATGAGGTATAACCTGATAGTGCTGGGGTGCTCTCGGGAGCCCTGAACCAGGTTTCTGTTACTGCACAGATATCAATGCTCTCCATGCTAAGGAGAGTTTCGAAAAGTGCATCTTGAGGTTTAGACTTCTGGTGTTGAGTAGCATTACTCTTAGTTTCTTATCCCTTGTGATACCTATGGAGGTGGGTTTGTCTTTTGAGCCTTGCCTAAAAAGGCACTATGGGGTAGCAAGAGCCTTTGCCAATATCCAAAGCCCAGGGGTGACAGGTGCAAGCCGTCCCTAGCGAAGCATCGTGGCTTGTCGAGCATATCATCCCAAGCTGACAGGCATTGGATCCCCTTTGAATGACACCAGTACTTAAGCCAATTGTTGAAATTGATCATCTTGTCTTCATATTGTGGCATCATTCTTGGTGAGGGTAAGATGCTACTCAAGGTCAGGGTCATACCGGCCTGGGCTACATGCTCAGAGAGCTCCTTTATGTCTCTTTTCATGTAGTCCAGGGAGGTACTCTCAGGTCATTCACACCAGCATGGACAATGACTGAGTCATATTTGTACTTGCCTTGGAGTGACCTGAGTGCTTGTGTTATGTGACGGATCCTAGCGCCGACAGGCTGCTCACCGTGACCCTCTCCTTGTTCAGCCTGGTGAGCGGGACGTCAGTGTGCCTGACGATAGAGTCACCTATTACAAGTGTATCAGGTGTGTTGTTTAGTCTTAAGGGCTGTGATTGTTTGGCACACTGGCTTTGTGAGATATGTGTTGCACGTGTTTTGTTTTGGGGTAGTGGCTGCTTGGGTGTCTGCTTTGGAGGTCTCTGCTGCTTTGGCTTTATTTAGAGCCTCCGAGTATGTTTTTGTGTGATTATGTGTTTGGTTTGCTGTCATGGTAGGTCTATGTGAGACTGGAATTGTAGTGAGTGTGGTTTCCTTCTCCTCCTGACTGGTTATGCCAGTACTGAGTTGAGAGAGCTTAGCCTCCAGTTTGGCTATATGGTTGCATCTCTCACATGTGTTGGAATTTGTTGGGAGGAGGAGAGGGTTGTCTGTGTACATGAGGCAGTTGTAACATTGCCTCAAGATTCCCAGATTCAGCAGCTGGACTGGAGAGGAGATTGACAACTGACCTTTGGACATGCTAGAATAATATTGGGAATTCCTTAATAATTGAAAACCAGGGCCAGTGGGGAGTGAGGGTGTAGTGCTTTTAATTTTTAGTGCTGACTTATATAATTGCTTTAGTGAGCAAGTGCCAGGTAACTTAAGTGCAATGTGTTACAGGTAACTTAAATGCAAAAACGACAAACAGTAACTTTCTTTCAAGTGAGACAAGGAAATAAGTACAGTAAGCAATGCAGATATCACTAGTGATCCACAGAAGCACTGAGAAGCCGGGTATTAGGTGGAATTAGCGTTCCAGGGAAATAACAAGCAAACAAACAACAAGCATATAAACAAAGCTAGATTCAGCAGGCCTGGATCTAGTCTATGCTACAGCAAACAAGGTGTACCAATTTCAGTAAGATACAGTTCAAATATTCAGGCACTATAAACCTTTAACCAGAAATTCCCAGCTCAGAAGGGCAGAGTCCAGTCTCTTCTCCCACAAGAGTGCAGACCACAAACCTTCTTAATGTAAAATAACTGGCCTGAAGCCCAAGTGCTTAAACCAGAACTAATGCACTTTAAGAATAACAGACACTGGGCTCTCAATCAGCAGTTCCCAACTTAGAAGGATGAAAGCTACCTGTCCTGCCACCACAGTGCATGCCACAAACCTTCCTAATGTAAAACAACTGGTCTGAAGCCCATATGCTTAATCCAAAAGACTTAGAATGATAGCTACACTTTAATCAAGTTACTACCAAGCAGTAATAAATACAATTGAATACTTTAGAGAATGCCTGGATTAGTGCTCAAGTTACACAAACAAAGCTAGATCCAGCAGGCCCGAATCCAGTCTATGCCACAGCAAACAAGGCGCACCAACTTCAGTAAGAAGTTCAGATATGCATGCACTATAAGCCTTCAACCAGAAATTCCCAGCTCAGAAGGGCAGAGTCTAGCCTCTCCTCCCACAAGAGTGCAGACCACGAACCCTCTTAATGTAAAATAACTGGCCTGAAAGCCCAAGTGCTTAAACCAGAATTAATACACTTTTAGAATAACAGACACTGAGCCCTCAATCAGCAGTTCCCAACCTAGAAGGATGTAAGCTACCTGTTCTGCCACTACAGTGCAGACCACAAACCCTCTCAGTGCAAAACAACTGGTCCGAAGCCCAAGTGTTTAAACCAAAAGGCTTAGAATGAGTTACACCAAGCAGTAATAAATACAATTGAGTACTTTTAAGATGATGCAAAAGTTAAAAAAGTAGGTAGAAACACAAGTACAGTAAAAGCAGATGAAAAATTTTTTTTTTCTGAACAAGTGCTGAGATCAAAGAAACAGATTTGAGTGCTGAAACTAGAAAACTGGCTAGTTATAAGAAAAAAAAAACTAAGCTAGAAGGCTTCCCTCCAACACAGAAGGGCTTGGGGACTCAGAAGCCTACAAATAGTCTATACCACTTAACAGGAAACAAGCTTAATTTTTTTTTTTTTTTTCTGTTTCCCAGATGCTCTCTTTGTACACAGTAGGAGTGCCTGAAATCAGAATATGATCTCACTGCACTCAGTTGAGTGAGCAAATGAGATGGGCCCAGAAGGAGTATCCAAACACAGATTTACAAGAGGGGCGGGCAGTTATTGCCTTATTTATAAGTCTCTTAATGAGATCATGTGCTTCATTAGTTAAAACCAATCAAGTTGAAATTAAAATTAATTGCTGACTAATTTGAAAATTCTTGGTGAACATTTCACTGTAGTGCTGGATGATGTGGTCAGTTATTACTGCAGTTTCAGTCTCTGTGTATGCAGGATTTCTGGCATGATGCATTGCACCTTGAAGACATAAACAAGGAAACACATCACAGGACCTCATACATTTGTCAACGGTATTTACAGAACCTGCACATCAACATTGACTAGCAGTAGCCACCATTCACAACTACATCATACCCCTGTCAGCTGTCAGCACAGTATCAGCTTGCATTGCACTGCTGGTCCTTATGTGCCATGTTGTCCCCAATGAGGGCCAGTAAACTGCATAATCCTCTCCTCATCATTCACTTCGGTGTAGAGGGATGACAGTGGCCATCTTCCATGTGGATGGGTTATGGATGGTGCTTAGGATTTGTTTGGCTACAGTGTGTAATGGAGCTGGGAGCACATGCCTGAGTTCATGTAGGATGCAGAGATGGATGTTATCAGGTCCCATGGAAACCTAATTTTGTTGCCTTTCAGTAGGTATTATGGACCAGCTCCCTGATGATGAGGGGGATGTGTGGGTGCTGTGCATATCCACCTATACTGATGGGGGGTGAGGAGTGGGTTGACTATAGCTATGACATGTGTGTATGTGGTGTGATTGGCCACCAGTACAAGGTGGGTTGGGTTGTTGCCTCTCAGACTGAAGACATATATGAGGACAGCCCTTTGACTGTCCTTGGTGGAGTGGATGTGTTCAATTTGTACTCATAGTTAGCCTTACCGTGATTCACCTGTGACCTTTTATGCTTGCTCAGACAAAGATGGACATGCGTCCAAGTTGGTGCCTGCACCTACTTGGCCCTGTACAGCCAATATAGTGACATATTATGTGGTTTGTGTATTGCTGCTGTCCACCAAAAGGGATTGACCTAACTTGGTGGAGGTGGGTTTTATGAGTCAGGTATTGCTGAGACCATATAGCTATGTAGGTGCTCCTATAGCTGTTTATAGTAGGCATGGACATGAGGTCATAGGTCATAACACAATTGGACACTTCTCCAATTTCAACCTGATAATCATGCTTATTGTAGTACCTATTTCTGTGTCAGGGCAGTGCAACAAAAAGTAGCTGTAGGCATATATGTCTTTTGGATGCACTAACACTCATATTACACACGTGTACAACATGTACAGCTTATTTTCCTGACTGCTTGCAACTCATGACTGTTGTTTTCTGACTTCCAGCTAAACCTACTCATACATAGGTTCATAGGTTCATAGGTTCGTACTAGGCTATCTGCCCTAGGGCATTTATAAGCCTAGCCAGAGTGTATGTGGCTTACACCACCCCTTAGGATGAGAATACTACACCCTTTTAGGGTTTAGTTTACTATGCCTCTGTCTAGTAGTGACACAGAGATGACCCCCGGGGTAAACCTACGATCTCCCATCCACTCGTCGAGATTTCTCTTGAATAGAGTCAGTGAGTGGCTCTGCCTAACATGGACTGGGATTCTGTTCCAGAGTGTAGGGAGCCTCTGGGTTATGAATCTGTCCCTCCAGCACGTTCTATTTATTTCTGTGTTGAGGTTTAAGTCACTTGTTCTCGTGGCTCTGATGGATTTGGATTTTCTGAGGTGGAGCATGTCCATTAATTCAGGATTGGACATGGCCTTGTACGTCAGGCACAGATCCCTCTGAGTAGGCGGTATGCGACTGAATAGAGCTGGAGTTTTTTCAGTCGGGCAGCATATGACATATGTTTAAGACCCTTTATCCTCTTGGTGAGGAACTTTTGGGGTCTTTCCAACTGCTGCAGGTGTCGGGTGAGATACATCCCAAATGGGGCATTGTACTCAAACATTGGCCTGATAAGAAAGAGTACAGGGCACAATGACCTCTCTTGATCTAGATGTGAAACCCTTCATGATAAGGTGGGCAATATAGAAGGTCTTCCTAACCACTTTGGCAATGTGAGTGTCAAATGAGAGGTTACTGTCAACCTGGGTCCCTAGGTCCCTGATTACCTCTTCCGACTTAATGGATTACCGCCTATGTGGTAATTTGTCGGTACCTTGTTTTTCCCAAAGGGTATGACTATACATTTTTGGCATTTAGCTTAAGGCCATGGCTCTGGCACCAATTATCCGTTTCTATGAGGCCTCTCTGAAGGATGTTTGTGTCCGCTGGAGTATCAATTATGGCACCCAGTTTGCAGTCATCTGCGAACTTTGTCAGCCACAATCCTCCTATGTTTGCCTGTACCTCGGAAAAATAAATGCCAAACAAGACGGGTCCCAGGACTGAGCCCTGTGGGACACCACTTGTGACTGGCTTAGAGTCTGACATAGCTCCAGCAACTCTGACCCTGTGGGTTCTGTCCTTGAGCCAGTTTGCAACCCATCTTGTGACATATGGGTTTACATTTAAGCTGGTGAGTTTGTCTATGATGCCCGAGTGGGGTATTGTGTCAAAGGCTTTTGCAAGGTCAAGGTAGGCTGTGTGAACTGCCTTACCCTCATCAATGGCCTTAGTGACTGTTTCAAAAAAGTCGACCAAGTTCAAAAGGCAGGATCTGCCCTTGACAAAGCCAAATTGGGTAGGATCCAATGTCTGTAGGTCCCCAATGTCTTTGTTTATGAGTTCCATAATGATCCTCTCCATAGCTTTGCAGACCAGGCTCATCAGGCTTATGGGGCGGTAATTTCCAGGGTCTGTAGAAGCACCGCCTTTGTGAAGTGGGACCACTGTTGCCGTACGCCACTCTTTGGGTACGTATCCTGTGGTAAGGCTAAGATTAAACAGCAGCCTTATGTGTGGGTTTAGTTCCTCTTGGAGTTCATGTAGCACACAGCCCGGGACACCATCCGGTCCCATTGATACTGTGTTTTTAGCTTTAGAGAGGGTGGCGCTCACCTGGGCATCTGAGATGTTAGGGAGGCTACACTCTCCTGGGATAGTTATTTCTCCTTTTGGGGGGGAGGAGAAATTTGCACTGAACCTGTCTGCCAGAATGTTGGCAATGTCAGTGGGTTCAGTGTATTTTGTGTCATTTTGGACTAACTCTGAGCATATCTGGGAGTTTCCACCCAGGTTTCTAACATAGCTAAAGAAGGCCTTGTGATTGTCTTTTGTGTCATTTGCGATTTTTCTCTCAAAGTTGTCCTTGGATGATTTTATGAGTGATCGTAGTTTTTTGCTAGTACTGATCAGAGATGCCTTTCCTTTTAGGGATTTTGCTCTGTCATGTAGTAGCTTCCTCCTTCTGTTGTAAAGTTTGTTTATGGCTGGGGTCCACCAGACCAGTCGCCTGCCTTTGGGGGAATGGGTCTTGGTTTTATTTGGGATTGCATGATCCATGCATTCTTGAAGGTGCCCATAGAAGGCATTTGCAAAGGATTCAGCTGTGTGGGTTGTGGTTTCCACTGGCCCAGGGCCTTGAAAGATACCACTTCAGTCTTAAGAAGTGTGAAGTTTGCTTTGATAAGTTCTTCACTGTGGTCTTTTGTGCAGGGGTGGGGGGATGTGGATTTCCAGTGAGATTAATTTATGGTCTGATCTTACCAAAGAGGGATGTACTTCTGGTGTGGAGCATTTTGTCCCCATGTTTGTGATGATCAGGTCTAGTATATTGTCTCCTCTTGTGGGAATGGTGACTAGTTGTTCCATTGCATTTGAGTTTATGAATTCTAAGAACCTTTGGGCTATGGTGTTGGGGCTTGAGTAATGTTCCCAGTCTATGTTTGGGTAGTTGAAGTCTCCCAAAATGATGGTATCTGGAGAGACATTCATACTCTCCAGTGTCTTCAGGAAGGCTGTGTGGGGTTCCTGAGTTTGAGAGGGTGGTCTGTAGCATGCTACAAACTGTAAGGCAGTTTTGCCTATGGTTAGTTGCACCTGGATAGTCTCCGATGCTTCGTGCGTTGCCACTAACCTGGAGGTGTGGGTATCTTTGATGAAAATGGATACTCCCCCTCCTTTTGTGGTTCTGTCCAAGTTTTGGGGCCATAAAGCATGATATGAGGTAAAACCTGATAGTGCTGGGGTGCTCTCAGGAGCCTTGAACCAGGTTTCAGTCACTGCACAGACATCAATGTTCTCCATACTGAGGAGGGCTTCGAGTGCATCTTGAGGTTTAGACTTCTGGCATTGAGCAGCATTACCCTTAGTTTTTTTCCACTTGTGTTTTCTAGGAGGTAGGTTTGTCATTTGAGCCTTGCCTAAAAAGGCACTATGGGGTGGCAAGAGCCTTGGCCAATATCCGAAGTCCAGGGGTGACAGGTGCAAACCATCCCTTGCGAGCAGTGTGGCTTGTCAAGCATGTCATCCCAAGCAGACAGACACTGGATCCCCTTAGAATGACACCAGTAATTAAGCCAATTGTTAAAACTGATCATTTTGTCTTTGTACTGTGGCATCATTCTTGGTGAGGGTAAGATGCTGCTCAGGATCAGGGTCATACCGGCCTGGGCTACATAATCAGAGAGCTCCTCTATGTCTCTTTTCATGTAGTCCAGGGAGGTACGTCTCAGGTCGTTCACACCTGCATGTACAATGACTGAGTCATATTTGTACTTGCTGTGGAGTGACCTGAGTGCTTGTGTTATGTGGCGGATTCTAGCTCCTGACAGGCAGCTTACTGTGACCCTCTCCTTGTTCAGTCTGGTGAGCGGGACGTCAGTGTGCCTGACTATGGAGTCACCTATTACAAGTGTGTCTGGCATGTTGTTTGGCCTTAAGGGCTGTGACTGTTTAGCACACTGACTTTTTGAACTATGTGTTGCATTTGCTATGTGCACAGGTGATACCTGATATACATTCCTGTTCTATGTCAGTATGGCACACTGTATTTACATTCTTGCCGCTTAGTCATACCTCTCAACCTGTTAGAGCAGGACATCTAGACAATGGCATGCATAAATGGGGGGCAAAGGCCCAAAAATATTGACATTGTATTACTATTGCTGTAACATACTTCACTCAGTTGGTTGCACAGTAAGCTTTGTATTCTCAGAAATACCCTGGATGATGTCTGACATTCATAAGTATGCTATTATGTTCTGATGTCAGTGTTCACAGATTTGCCAATGGTTTGCCAGACATAACACACCTCTATGTGTAAATGACTACAAATATTAGGCAGACATGTGGTCATTATGCAGCAGGACACTGTACATTTGAATGGTATGAGCTCAGTATATCACATGCAGTTCAACACACACTTCTGTGACAGTAGTTTACTATGCACATATCCTGTATAGGTCTCTTAGATTTGCAACACAAACGTGCATCATAGTTATATTCACATGTAACATATGGATATGTACAACATCCCAGTAGCTGGCCTAGCTGTAACACAGTCAGTATTGTTCAACAGACACTCCAGTAGTAGTCATATGTGAGCTGTCCTTTCCTGGGGTGACTCAGGGGCCTGAGCTGTGATCTATATCACTGCAGATAGAGCCGGATGCTATGACCATAGGTGCTGTTCAGAAATATTTCAGTACAGCAAGTCTTGTTGAGACATATTTGTTTAACTTTCTATTTCCCATTATTACGTATCCATTACTGCATTCCATTACATTCTTATTGTCTCACATGCCTGTCTTTTTTCCAAGTAGTCCTGAATAGTCGTGTTTTGGTTTTGTTCAGTTTGTTTTGTGGTCTTTCTTTCTCTCTCTCTCTCTCTCTCTCTCTCTTTCTGCCTACTTACATCAAGGTTTACACCTGTTTTGCATAGGCAGTAGCTTGCCTTTTGTATGTACTGCTCATGATTAGGTGATGGCCTGTGCACCAATTTATGTTCCCCACTTGCTAATTGCATGCAGAACAACTGTGTTGTTATTCCAGTAGCCAAAGGCATGGCAACACACTCCTATAATAGAGTACATCATGTGGGCATTGCCCCTTTTCTTTGCCTGTGATGGGGAAATCATGGAGGTGTGTGAGCTACAGCATCACAGAGGGTAGATGGGAATCCCGCTTACAACAAGAGTTGTGGAGACAGCCCGACTAATTGGGGGAGAAGGTTCCAGACTTAGGGACAGAATGTAAGTATTGCTGTTATACAGTTGGAATAATGCTAGTTTAACAGGGTTTGTCTGAACATGCATTTTTAGCGTGATTTCCTGTCTGACAGTGTTATGTGAATGACATAGCTCTCAACTGTATGGCTATCTGCAAAATGGCCAGATGTTTGCCTGTTATATTTGGTCTGTTTCCAAGACATTTTTTGTCCTTGGCAAATCAGTAGGATACTCTGGGGATTGCAGTCAGTAAATGCTAACATCCATTTGTATTTCTGACTTCATGTTCCCCAGAAAAGATATGTTAAACAAACCCTGTAACACCAGCAACTTTCTCAGTTTATGACAGCAATATTTCCAATATGCCCCTGGGTTTGGGTCTCTGTCTCCCAATTATGTAAGGCTTTGTCCAGATGTCATACACTAAGAGGTTCAGAGGTATGTTACATCATTATTTAGTGCCTTCATTCCTGCTATCACCCCAGTGATGTAGCAGACTCCCAGACATGTTACGAGGAAGAGGCCATAGATATGAAGCCAAAGCATGGACAGTCTGTGGGAATCTGTACAGTTGAAATATCTGTGTATGTCTGGCCATTGTTAGACTGTCAGAATTTATATACTTATATATATATATATATATATATATATATATATATATATATATATATATATATATATATATATATAAAACGTATATACTTTTTATATATATGTATCACCATACATATATATATATATGTGTATATTTATATATACAAAACATGACTAATTCCACAGAGCTTTTTCCCTAATGTTGAATTCCTCTATTGCATGATATGTTTGAAAAAGCAAGAGAAATTCAGTTTATAGCATCCTACAGACCACCCTCTCAAAGTCAGGAATCCCACCTTTCCTGAAAACATTGGAGAACATGAAGATCTCTCCGAACACCATTATATTGGGTGACTTCAACTATCCAAACATTGACTGGGAGCACTACTCAAGTCCCAGCACCTTAGCCCAAAGGTTCCTGGAAATTATAAACTCAAATGCTATGGAACAACTAGTCACCACTCCCACAGGAGAGGACAACATACTAGACCTGATCATTACCAACATGAGGACTCTATGCTCCACACCAGAAGTATATCCCTCATTGGTAAGATCAGACCATAAATTAATTTCACTGGATGTCCACATCCCGACCCCACACCCAGCCCAGAAAACCACAGTGAAAAACTTCTCAAAAGTGAACTTCTCACTTCTCAAAACCAAAGTGGAATCCTTCAAGGTCCCAGGGCCAGTGGAAACTACAGCCCAAACTGCAGAATCCTATATAAATGCATTCTATGGATATCTCCAGGAATGCATGGATCATGCTATCCCAAACAAAACCAAGACCCAATCATCCAAAGGCAGGCGTCCAGTCTGGTGGACCCCTGCCATAAATAAACTGTACAACAGAAGGAGGAAGCTACTACATGATAGAGCAAAATCCCTAATAGGGAAGGCATCTCTGATCAGTACTAGCAAAAAATTAAGATCCCTCATAAAATCCTCCAAGGCCAGCTTCGAGAGAAAAATTGCACAGGACACCAAAGACAATCATAAGGCTTTTTTCAGTTATGTTAGAAACCTGGGATGCAACTCCCAGACTTGTTCTGAGTTGATTCTAAATGACAAAAAATACACTGAACCCACAGACATTGCCAATATCCTGGCAGACAGGTTCAGTGCAAACTTCTCCACCCCCTACCCCCCAAAAGAGCAAGTATCTATCCCGGCAGAGGGCTGCCTCCCAAACATCTCAGATGCTCAGGTGATGGCTGCCCTCTCCAAAGCAAAAAAACACTGCTTCCATGGGACCAGATGGCGTCCCAGGTTGTGTCCTACATGAACTCCAAGAGAAAATAATCCCTCAAATAAAACAGCTATACAATCTCAGCCTCACTACAGGATATGTGCCCACAGAATGGCGTACAGCAACAGTGGTCCCACTCCACAAAGGAGGAGCCTCTACGGACCCTGGAAACTATCGCCCCATAAGCCTGACTAGCTTAGTCTGCAAGGCTATGGAGAGGATCATCATAGAGCTCATAAACAAAGACATTGGGGACCTACAGACACTAGATCCTACCCAGTTCGGCTTTGTCAAGGGCAGATCCTGCCTTTTCAACCTGGTTGACTTCTTTGAAACAGTCACCAAAGCCATAGATGAAGGGAAGGTAGTCAACACAGTCTATCTGGACCTTGCAAAGGCATTTGACACAATACCCCACTCAGGCATCATAGATAAGCTATCCAGCTTAAATATAAACCCCTATGTCACAAGATGGGTCGCAAACTCGCTCAAAGACAGAACCCACAGAGTGAGAGTTGCTGGAGCCATGTCAGACTCGAAACTGGTCACAAGTGGCGTCCCACAGGGTTCTGTCCTGGGACCACTCTTGTTCGGTATATACTTTTCCGAGGTACAGGCAAACGTGGGAGGACTATGGCTCACCAAGTTCGCAGACGACTGCAAACTGGGCGCCATAATCAACTCTCCAGCTGACACAAACATCCTTCAAAAAGGTCTCACAGAGACAGATAACTGGTGCCAGCGCCATGGTTTAAAGCTAAATGCCAAAAAATGTATAGTCATACCCTTTGGCAAAAACAATGTGCCCACAAATTACCACATAGGCGGAAACCCATTAAGCACAGAGAAAGTTATTAGGGACCTGGGGACCCAAGTTGATAGCAATCTCTCCTTTGAAAACCACATTGCCAAAGTGGTTAGAAAGACCTTCTACATAGCCCACCTCATCACGAAGGGTTTCACATCTAGATCAAGAGAGGTAATCATGCCCCTTTATTCATCCCTCATCAGGCCCATCATAGAATACAATGTCCCTTTTGGGATGTACCTTACCCGACACCTGCAGCATATAGAAAGACCCCAAAAGTATCTCACCAAGAGGATCAAGGGTCTCAAACAGATGCCATATGCTGCTCGGTTAAAAAACTCCAGCTCTACTCAGTTGCATACTGCCTACTTCGAGGCGATCTATGCCTGACATACAAAGCTATGTCAAATCCAGAATTAATGGACATGCTCCACCTCAGTAAATCTAAATCCCTTAGAGCCACATGCTCGAGGGACTTGAACCTCAGCACAGAAATAAATAGAACTTGCTGGAGGGACAGGTTCATAACCCAGAGGCTCCCTTTGCTCTGGAATAGAATTCCAATTCATGTGAGGCAGAGCACCTCACTGAATCTCTTCAAGAAGAATCTCAATAAGTGGATGGGGGATCGTAGGTTTGTCCCAGGGATTACTCCCGTGTCACTATTAGACAGAGGCACAGTAAACAAAACCTTAAAAGGGCACAGTATACTCAAATCAAGGGGTGGCGTAAGCCATACAGAATCGGGCTAGGCTTATAATTGCCCCAGGGCAGATAGCCTAGTATGAACCTATGAACCTATGAAATTCCTACAACTCAAATGGTGTAGTGATACATTGCTCTGACTATAGTGTACAGAGTCCTGGTCTTGAGACCTGCCACAGCCATCAATTATCTTGCTGGGCAGAACAGAGGCTGATGGAGACAAAGTGATTAAAGCAGTTTTAAGCAGCTTTAAGCAGATTTGCACGGTTTTGTGCAACACATTTTGGCTTCACGTAGCGGCACTTATTCCCACTTACACCCGCACTAATTTCTTTAAAAGAAAAGAAAAAGGGGTGACAGGAAAGTGCTGAAAAAGGAGCATGCAGAGGGAGAAACAATATGAAAGGTAGATAGGGATGTGCAGGTCGGGTGTAGGGAAGGTCCATAGCTGTCCATTTCTTATTCAGCAACAGCTGTGCATTTGTACAGAATTTGGAGCTGAATTTGGACACTCCAATCCCAGAAAGAGGCCTGAGGACAACAGAAATGTGTTGTCAAGCAAATTGGGCCTGATTGTATATCTCCCAGTGGACATGTGTGTGAAATGGGCAGCTCTGTATGGGGCGATATTTTTTTTGGGGACAGATGCCCTTTATTTTTTAAAGGTGAGAGTGGGATGTTGGAGAAGGATTGTAGGTACATCTGGGGAGGTAGGTTGGGTAGTGAGACAGACAAGACAGCAGACAGGGGTTGTATATGACACATGATGGGGGTAAACACCTTTGATGGGGAGAGTGGTTGGGAATCTGAAGCCCATGAGTCCCCAAATGGATACAGTGGTACTGAGGTCCCTACCCATGAACAGTCACCACTGCATCTTTATGGCCCCGAAGGTGACTATGCTGGGGGCTGGATAGAAAGGGCAGCCTGCCCCTCGAGGTGTGCCAGGTAGCCCTCCATCTGGTGCAGCTGGTCATCCAACTCTGTTTGTATGATGCTGCACACCATGCCCCATTCCCTGAGGTGGTTCCACCTGAAGGTGGTGCAGGACCAATGGATGAGGAAGTCCTGGGTTGGGTCCCAGATGTGCTGGGGCCCGGTGCCATGTCCAAATGAGGTGGGACAGGTGGATCCACTGGGATCTGCCTTCCCAAACGTGCTATGCTGTTGAAGTTTTACAAAATATGTTGGTTAGTCATGAACAACACATTTCAAGGTTAGTTTTAACAGCATGCATGGGTGTTCCAATTAACCCCATAAAACAGATTTGAAACAGTTGTATAGCAAACAGAACACATGCACAAATGGAATAACAGTATGGATTGTAACAACATGCTAGTAACATTGACGGGAACAGGTCACCAAGAATGGTATTTGAACAAGGTATGTTAACATGCAACCAATCAAATATATGAACAATAATAGAACACAAGTTCCAACATTAGGTTTGGAGAACAACATACCCATAGTATATGAATTATAGTATTGATCCAGATAAGGGGTGGGGGAGAGACAAAAAGTCCATTAACAACTGTTTATGCTTCTATTTTCCACAACAGTACTCCTCAGTACTCTATGGGTCTGCCCTCACTTTACATCTACCTATGACCCATAGCTTCTGTAGTGCAAACATACCTATTAAACTGTCAGCCTGGAATGGTATGGGGCAAACTGTGACAAATCTGGGTACATGACTAGAGGGGACTTGTACATGTCAGGGTTACATATGTGGCACAGAAGTGGTACCCTGAACTACTGTTATGTGAGTGTGCTACTGGCATACTTCAACAGGTTTCCTATCTGTGTCCAGGGTTATTGGCAGCAGTGACCACTAGCCGTTACAGCGTGACACTTGAGAGACATGTATCGGGAAGAGTGCATGTTGTATGTACCTATCCTGCTGTCATTTGCAGGCATGTGGTGGGACAGTTGAACAGTTCTACACAGTTTATTAGTATACCCTTCATACAGCTACTACCAACATTTCCTTACCTGTAAAGCCTGTGGAGAAAATATCTGACTGTTTTTACATTTATTCCTGATTCTTTGTGTGTAGCTATGCACACATCTTAGTACCACTCCCTGGATATGAACCATATGTGGGTGTACAAAATTAACAACTAAGCTATTTCTCATCACACTGAGCTACTGGGGAACTGCTGATTCTTGTTTCACTGGTTTCTGCCTAATAGTCTCTTGGTTAGACAGTCTGCACTTGTAATCCTGTGATGCATGCATGACAGATAGTTAGTGTACTGTGCTTTAATCCTTTGGATTACTACAATCTGGAAAGGAAAGGTTAACAAAAGGCAATGCTGCATGGAACACACTTTGATACATCGCACATTACTATTCAGGGTTCAGAGCCTAGTGCAATGTATATTTCATATTTCATTTATATCTTGTTTTACAGCTCTATACTAAGTCTACAACAACATACCAAAGTAAACACAACAGTTTCTGTTATAGGTGTTTTTTTACAGATCAATATTAGTCAGACAGACTTTATTTATTCAGTTAACACAGTAACAGTATACCTACTAGCAGTAAGCAATGTACTCCTTTTTAGTTATTTGCATAATATACTGCAAAGTGGATATTTACTCACCAGCCTGTCGGTGCTGCCTCAGGAGTCTGTCTCCATGGGCTTCGATGTTATAAGCCCTCTCTACTGCAGCTGTAGGGGAAGAAAACTAACATTATGCATACCTGTCTATCACATCCTCAGGCTATAATTTGGTGCACCTATATCTGTGATACTTACTAACTGCTGGAGCACAGTTGGCCCTAGCATCTTGGATCCACTGGTCCAAGAGCGCTGCCTTCCTCCACTTTAGGTCAGCATAGTAGTGCCGGACCTACTCACCAGTTCAGGGGATGTCAGTAGCACTGGTGAGATCATGGGTGAGATTGTCCCAGGCCTTCGCTTTATACTGAGGGCCCTGGTACTGGCCCTGCAGCAGTCTCTCATCATGGTTACTTACAAGGAGTCCAGCCATGACCCTGGATTCCAGGATGCCCCAGCGCTGTGCCCTAAAACATGAACCCTCACCTATGCCAGCCATGGTTCCTGCAGACGTTGAACTATAATAGGTACTGGCTGTGTTCCCACCTGTGCAGTTTAAATAAGGCCATATTCCCACCCTTTGCCGTCATTGGCCAATTTTGAAAATGCTGAGCATAGCTTAGTGGTGCACAAACCCGGTAAGCCGATTTTAGCAATGCGTAAAGGGGAAATTGTTGAGCACTGCTTAACAGTGCACAAATCTACTTAGCTGAGCTGACTGCTGCTTAGTATTGATGTTTATGCAGTGCTTAAAATGGTTAAGCATAACTGAGCACTGGTAACCATTGCTTACTTTTAATTTTTAAAAATTATCAGACTAAAGACTTAATTTAGTAAGTGTATATGATTTACTTTACATGACATCCCTCTGTGTGCTTTCATTATATTACCGAGGGGTGTGACTATACTGTATGGGACACTTGTGTATACATGGGTGGTTTCACATTTTATATGCACTCACACTTACATTTTAGATGAGCTACACTACCCTGGTTGACAAATATCAATTACTATATCATTTAAAAAAGAAAAAAATAATTTTAACACTGCTTTCCTATGTAAAAATACAATGCCTGCCTTGGTACTTGAACCATAAACACCTGCATATAAAGCCAGGACTCTAACCACAACACTATCCCAGCATTAGGATTTTAGGTGTATATTTTTATTTGTTTCCTCTGGGGTGTTTTAGCAAAGCTGGGCAGAGGGCCATAATGCACACACCCACTCAGCTATGCTTAAATATACCTTAGTTTGGAAAAAATATATTTTTAATTATTTATGGCCTTGTACAGCTTTGTTACACTAGGAGGTTAACAGGTATGTGAGGCAGGCATCTGGGCATTCTGCAGACACCTGTACAGTTGAGGGCTTTGGCCGAACTTCATTTTCAGATGGCAGACATTTGTGTTTCAGTCTTCATACCCTTCAGGAGGTCCGCCGTGCTATTGCATACCTTTTATTCTGTCAGCTTTCCGGGTTTCTCAGTGCAATATTTAGGGAATGTCCCTATTTGTGCGCCTTTGTCCCCCCATTATTTATGGCTTTGTACAGCTTTATTGCTTAGAGGATTGAGAAGTATGTGAGGCAGGCATCTGGACATTCTGCAGACACCTGTTCAGTTGACAGCTATGGCCATACAGCACTTTTAAAATGCAAGGGGTGTGTGAAAGTACCTGTCACACACCCTCTGCATTGTTTCTTACTCCCCTAGATATTTCAGTGTCCGTGGACAGTGAAATGCTCATTTTATTTCATTTCAGTGTCCATGGACACTGGAATACTTTTGAAAAGTGACGTACAGCCCTTTCTGAATGCAGGAGCCATGTTGGATGTGCGTGCACTGCTTAGACATGCCCACTGCGCTCAGTTTTCTTCATGTCTGTTTAGCTTTAGTAGCAGCGTGCCTTCATGAATATGCAAGGTCTGCTGCCACTAATGCTAATGCTAAACAGAGACAGTTCACTTAGCGCAGGAATAGCACTATTCCTGCATGGAGTTTATTGAATCCCAGGGCTGGTCTTTTGAGGGATTAATATGAGTATAAACATTAACTCTTTACTTCTGCAGTCTATCCACATGGACTCATCTCCACCATTCAATTTGTTGTTGCCTCCCACCAACTAAAGTGCTGGTGGTGCAGTCTATGACTAATAGCCTCAGATCTCTTTTCTGCTCCGCTGCCGTCAGTTGCATTTCTCCCCAGCTGACTGTTCATAAGAGGGGATATTGTGGTCCAGATGTAATACTTTATATTTGTGTGCATCAAACATCAGATGCTACTTTTCTGCCCATTTTGTCCTCCTTACTATATAGCTTTCTCTAGACTGTTCCTCCATTCCTGTACCACTGTTGTCATCCATGTGTAATCAGGGAAGAAGCTTATCTGGTTCCAGATTTCCTTAGATACATCAGAGACAAACTGACGAGTTTAGGTCAAGGGGCAATACCCTTCTGTACTTTAATAATCACATTTCTAATCCTTGACCACATCATTCTCAATACAACCTTCTGTGTCCTACCATTCAACCATGTAGCAACTGAGTTCCTCATTTATGGTCCAGTGCCAAACTCCTGCAATTTTCTTATTAGCCTACCATTTGAGATTGAGTCAGATGCATGGCTGACATCCAGGTAGATTACATCCATTGGTATTACTCTGTCAAATTCATCTGTAACCTAATTATAAAACAATATAGGTTTGATTGCCAGCTTCTTCTGGTCATCAGCCCATGCTGGTTATTATCCTGAAGATTGTTGTTTTCAGGAAATGCTACAAGCCTCGTCTTCAGGATTCATTCCATGATGTTTCCCTGACACTGCTGTTCGCCTAATAGGCCTGTGATTCCATGGATTCTTCGTCTTCCCTCCTCACGTAAGAGTACCACACTTTCTGTTTTCTAGTTCTTAAGCAGTTCCTTTTCATGTAAAGTTATCACACTTCCTATCTTCTTGTCCTAAGGCAGCTCTACACTTGTCAGTGACTTGTTGAAGATCTCCATCAGGTTATCAGCCAGCACACCATTCAGATTTCTGAGTAGTCCTGGAGGTAGCTCTTGTGGTCCTTTTGTTTTCTCATTCCTAAGTTTAGGAATCTCGCTGGGATCTGACTACTACTCCGCTAGTCTGCACTACCTCTATCCTAGTATGGCATCTTTGCTTTTCATTGTGAAGACTGAAACAAACTATTTGCTTAATACCTGTGCTTTCCTCTATTTTCTGTGATACACCTCCCATTTTTTGCTAGCCTGGCCAGTTCTGTCCATCCCTTCCTACTTTCTGCTGTGTATCTAAAAGGCACCCGTTTCCACTCTTGATCCTGTCTGTTAACTCCATTTCAAGTTTTGCTTTGCTGACCTGACCATTTTTGTTGCTATGTAACTAGTACTTAACAGCAAGGGAGAGATATAAACTCTGATAATTCTAATGCTTTTTCCAGGTCTTTATTATGTTGAAAACTTCTGAGTTCAGCATCGTGGCTCAGTGCCTCAGAGTTCTATTTCATAGGTCCTCAATTCAATTCTGATTGGTCGATATTTGTGTGGGGCTGCCTGTTCTTTGTCTTACTGTGTGGGTTTTCAGTTAGTGTACTAATTTCCCCATAATATGCCAGTTGATTAGTTTCCCACTTTAAACTGTCTGTATATACAAATATGATTTACCTTTGCTCTAATAACCTGGGATGTGGCTGAGAGGGGTCTGTGAAAAATGCAATTCTCTGATGAAATTAATAAATAGGCAGACAGATGAATTTGTATTGTTGAAGCAGCACTCTTAGATGACACTTTCAACTGTGCCTCCTCCTATTTTATGCACAATTCAAGACTTAATTCATACAAATCTAATCATTTCAGAATGTGTACTGAAGATGAGCTATAAAAACATAAGCTACAATATCCTAACAAAGACCACAGTGACATAAAAATAGTTGCGCAATTGCTGTGACTAATATCCTTTTAGTTCCTACAATCTTCCTTGGAACATAGAGTTCCACGTCTGTCTTAACATTTATCATTTGTCATTGTCTGTCTCTAATTTGTTATTGTAGACTTTGGCCTTGTTATTTTCCAGATGTGAGCAAGTTAGCAGTACTAAGAGGATATCCAGAATAAGCAGCCCCATCACTCACATTCTAAATTATAAATTATTTTAAGAATGATAAAACACTTAGCCAAAGTGCTTTCTCCCTTTGTAACCTAAAGTTTTTGCATGTGAGACTGTGTGTGTGTGTGTGTGTGTGTGTGTGTGTGTGTGTGTGTGTGTGTGTGTGTGTGTGTGTGTGTGTGTGTGTGTGTGTGTGTGTAGATGTATATTTAATACATATGATCTAGCATGCCATTCATAACATTTCTGTGACGCATTCTTGTTCTACACCCTTTCTATTACCGATGGTTTCAGGTCTGCTATGCACAGATGGAATAATGACACGCAAATATAAAACAATTTCTTGCCACTTTTCTGCTGTCAGTCTTCTCACAATATATGACAGTATTCACCTAGCTTACCACATATCTTTTGGAGTCATCTGCCTGCCTATGAGATGCAGTGATGACAAGTCCAAGAACCCTTACCACTGTAGAAGTTCCAATGTTTATTATATACAGGTAATATTCCTAAATTGTCTCATTCCATTTGTCTGCATTTGTTTGCAAGTGTATATACACTGACTTTTAACTGTTGCATTTACATAAGTGGTCTGATTTCTAAAGGTATTTTTGCTTATCACGTGATATGTTTGTTTGTATAAAATATATATGCACCTTAATAATTACCTTGGCAATTATATATAAACTGTTTTAGGAAATACAGTGACTTGATATGTTATAAAGAAGTTGTTTTAAACAATTGAACTGCTGTACATTTTTTAGGCAAAATCGTATGTCATATAGTATCTGCATAATTTATGCAAGATGTTGAATACATCTAAGTCTAATGTTCCATATGAATAATATAACATACTGTTTAATTATCACTTTGAAAAATACCTATTTATTTAGGTTATTAAATCATGTATTAGCATGTCAAGAACAGAATGAATTTTAGTACTCACGGGGAAGTAGTCAGAGGACTGGTGACACATAATAATGGAAATGACATGATCTGATAAATTAAGGAGAATGCAGGAAGCGCAGTTTAATTAAAACATTTCCTGGGATTCATTAATGCTTGCATTAAATGTACACCATTATGAATGAACAGACAACACAAGCATAACTCACACTTTCTTCCTCCCAATTTTAGTTTTGCTACTGATTTTCTTGCAGGTTAAATATTGAGGGGGATTCAGAAAGGTTACCACAAAGTGTAGATTACATGTAATTTTCTGTGTGACTAGAAATGACAAAAAGTGTGGTAGGTGTGACAACTCACCACTGCCAACCAGTAATCAAGGAGCCTCAGTCCTTACCACTGGCAACAGTGGGGGGATGTTCACTAGAAGGATAACAGGTACACACATAGTATTTGCAAGTGCAGCTCTCTGTATCAAGTACAATTTCTCTTAAGAGCTCACAGAGACCACAGTCAGTCCAGGGCTAGTTTCTCCCTCTTTCTCCAGATCCCCAGTAAGAGTCCCCACTGGCACAGTTATAGAGTTGAGATCTCAGCTGAGTGACCAAACCAAGACCTCCAGCACCCTCTCTGTCCAACCAGTGCTTCATGTCCCTGCCCAAGTAGCTGACACGCACACTTTTTGAGGTTTGATTTATACACACACACACACACACACACACACACACACACACACACACACACACACACACACACACCTGGGAAAGACTGACACAGCTTTACTAGCTATGCCCCCTTTTGCCCAGACTATAAGGTAGTTACCACTGCCACCAGTCACTTCTTATCAGCTACTTTATGACCCTTAACAAAGGGTATCCAATTTTACTGTGTAATATTAATACTAATACAAATGGTAGTTTGACCAAAAGCAAGGCTATTAGGAGTGGCCCACATAGTGTCACTAAATAAATATGCAAGTACTCTCAAAACTTAAATATCCTTACACAGATCAAAAAACATAATCCTTTAGCACATAGAATGTTATCAAGTAAGCACAAGCAGGCAAATCTTCATGAAACAGTTTTAATCCAGCAATAAAGGCTCTCCTAAAAACATTCTTTACACAGATCAGCCACAATAAAAAGTTTAAATATATTTAATAATAAACAATAAAAGAACAAAACAATATTAAATGTATATTCACAGTGACATCAGAGTTTAAAACCACAGGAAATATTTAAAATAACATTGAAGTGCAGGCTCACACAAATAAAGAAAAACAAAACCTAAACTAAGCTTTGCTATATTCCTGACTGTATCTAAGTGAATTATACTGTTCCATAGAAACTTACTTCACTGGAGCAAGGCAGGTGTGGTGAATGATTCTTGTTGTTGTCAGATCCAAGACAGAATGCAGAATGCTCTGTCTCACTGACAGACTTAAAATAATATCTAAAATATTACTGATGGGATAGCTTGTACAATGCCATCATTTCTGGTCATCTAACTTCTTGTTCCCAGGTAAAACCCCCATTGATAGCAGTTGGCAGTATTTAGCATCTACCTGTAAAAATACCCAGACAAGGGGTTTTGATCAGATCACTGGCAGGTGCTGGAAGTCATAAAACAATTGCATTCCTTCAGGCTTCTAAATTAGTTCATCCCAAAGACAATACAGAAATCTTCCTAGTACAGACTTTGTGTCTCTAGCTGCATTTAAAACATCTTTATGACCTAGTCTATAAATTAATTTAATTTCAGATATTTTTCTAAAGTTTGCTGGACTGAGGTTAACCTTTCAGTTTCCTCTATTAAAACATATACATTTAAACAGTTACAATAGTGCATGTACATTTCTGTTCTTTTCCAGTAGGGCACACTGTGGATACATTTTAAGTACAAGCATTTTACAAATACCTTTTCAACACAAACATCTGTATGTTTGATATACACATGACATACAGTCCTAATACATTTGTAACACAAGCATCTTATATGACATGCACTTCTAATACATTTGTAACACCAGTAACTTGTATAAATCAGTTTGATAATCACAGATAACATATAATTATTTACAAAATTCCATCTAGCTGTGCTGGCAGTGCCTCCTTTTGTCACAGTAGAGATGGTCTTGAATACAGATTGTGTGCACTTAGTGTAGGTGCTAATGAATCTGGTCCATTAATTCTAGACAAAAAGTGGCAACTCATAATTTTTTTTCTGAAGTAACAAACAGCATTTATGTCCTCAGCTATAAAGTCTGTGCAACTACCTTCTCTAGGGTGCACATGGTGTTGTACTTCCATACACCTTTGATAAAAACATTTAAACAGATAATATACAACCCCCCCCAGACAGTATTCAGGAATAACATCAGTGTTTGGCATGGAAGCTAAATGTACATTTAGTGTTTTCTGGCCTTTAATTCTTCTTTTGGTTAACAAAGATGCAACATTCAAAATGACAGTTTGGTAAATGTTCATCATCTAAAGGCAGATTTAACACTCAAGTCTGGGTGGGCCTTAAAATTGCATTTTTTAGTTGTGAGTTTTATATGTTCAAGGAATGTCTGAAGAATAAAAATGAGAGTGATGTGCTAGATTTAATTAAAAAAGTAGTAGGGGGGCATCTAACCCTGCCAGGTACCAGAATTGTCATTCTGTTTTGGTCCTGTTGGAAGGCATAGGTCCTTTCTGACCTGACAGTGGTAAAGCTTATGTTAAATTGTATAACACAGTTGCCATTGAACATTCATTTACAGATCACAGATTAGTCTTTCTTCACATATGTGTTATATACCCTTAATTGTAAAGAGGGTATGACAGTTGTTTTTGGCAATCTACAATTTGACCTTTGGGGTAGCTATTTAGGATTTTGCTGATGCTCAAAATGTGGAAACGTTGTGACATGGTATTAATTAATTAGTTAAATAATATTTGTTTAAAATATGGTTGGACTGACCTGAGGACCCCTTTCAGCCACAACCAGGGCCAAAGGCAATAGTTACAGTTGCATATGGCACTGAAAAAAATACAGATATGAAGAACACAATGCTATAATGCTAAAAGAAGTTAGCTTGTATAAGTACCTGTCTTCTGTGATTGGCTTCATTTTGCAGTATTGTTTATAGAAATATGTATGTGAAAACAGTGGTGACCTAACAATGCTTTTTAATTCCTTTAAGAAAGACAAAAAGTCATCATAACAAGCACTGGAACATGGCATTTCATTAGTTTCTTTCTTCCATGATAAGCAATAAGTTATTATGTGAGAGGGTTATAACTATAGTTTCCATAATTCATAGGATTTGTTTCACTTCCCAATAAAACATCACTAGCAATATTTGCAATTGTGGTATATCATCTTATCTTGATGGTCCCATGAGATACATATGGAATGGAATTACAAATAAAATGGCTTGCATCTCCACAGGGTAAATAGTGGAGATAAATGGCACCTTTGTGGCAAGAATGACATTGGTGAGACAGGGTGCACCAGGAATTTCTGTTCCCCAAACAGACCTCATAATGTGTCTCCCTTCACGCAACTCAACAGCTAAAAATGTACACAGCTCTCCAGATGTTCCAGTATACTTTAGGAATATGCTTATCAATCTCAGAGGTTGTGTTTGCAACCACTGAAATTACTGTTTTTAGATATATTCTTACCTCTAAGCACAGACAGTATACATTTTATTGTAAATATTAGCTTGGCCAGTTCTAGATATTCTAGGCTATATACCCATACAGTTTTTGAGAGTTGCTTAAAAACACATACTTAACTGATGCATTGTTTATGACTGCCTACAGCCCTGAAATGCAGAGGACAGGGGATTCATGAGCTTCTTAGCAGGGAAGCTAATAAAAGTGGGTTTAACTTAGGCAAATGGTTCAGCTACACTGACACAAATGGGTCAATAGTATGTCTAAGATATGACTGCAGTTACAAGCTATAACCCTTGCTTTTCCAAGTACTAAAATGGTTGCATGCGCAACATTTAGTACCCACACAAAAAAAAAAATAGGGCGTTTCCTTAATACTGACTTATGCCGAAGCTGTATTAAATACCTTTATAATGTGTGAATGCTCTGAAGCATGAATGACATTGTCATATACAGTCAAGATAGTTATAAAAGGTTTTGGAAGGAATATTGGAAGCTTCAGAAACAAAGCTAACATAGCTTCGTCCATCTACTTGGACTTTTCTAAGACATAGTCTATCACCAAAAATGTCTTCCAGATCACTCCTGCCTACATCTTTCCCAATCATCTATACCTTAGTTCCACAGTTGGACAGCAGACAGTTAAATTACAACAGAGCTACTGATGTTTCCTACCTGTTTCTGTTGGTGTCCCACAATGATAAGTCTTATGGCCTCTCTTATTAATTGTCTTTTCCAACAAACTTCATAAGTCCACCAAACATGCTACAGTAGCACAGTTTGCAGATAACACTGCCTTGTCTGCTTAACACCAACCCTCATAAAAGTGCAGAAAATCACACAAGAGTCCTTCTCAGACATAGAAACGTGGCTACTAAATTCTCGACAAACAGATTAAGCATGGTGTTAGACAAGATAAAGAAAAATTTGAAGGAAATTTATATAAAGATATTGAGCATAATAGGAAACCTTCTTACAGATACATAAGATGTGGAAGGAGTAAAGATATACAAATTGATAAACTGTGTGCAGATTCTAAAATTTATTCTCAGACACAACATATTATAGATATATTTACAACATTTTTTGCAAAACAATTTGTCTCCACAAAAGGGGTGGTAAGTTGTCCTAGTGACATCCAGGTAACTTCAGATACTAGAATCAAATTAGATTATATTGAAAATGAACTGTGCAAACTGGATCCAAACAAAGCACAGGAAGGAGACAGAATAAGTAACAATGATCTGAGAATACTTCAGAGAGAGCTTACATTACCATTATATCGATTATTCACTAGGTCATATAAATATGAGGAGATTCCTCAAGACTGGAGACATGCACTTATTAAACATGTCTTTAAGGGAAAGGGGAGTAGGACTAATCCAGAATCATACAGCCCCTTAAGTCTACTTTCATGTTGTGGAAAAATAATGGAGAAGGTAATACTGGATAAGTTATTGTCAGAACTGGATAAGTTGGGACTTGAAACCATACATCAGCATGCATATGTTGAAAATAGATCTATTACCACCTGTAACATGATGTTCTATAACAATATAATAACAGCTATGAATGACAAATTGTGCTTTGATGTGATTTGTATAGCTTTAACTTCAGCATTTGACAGGGTAATACACAAAACACTGATCAATAAATTAGTATAACTAGGTATTGATGTATTGTTGATAAGATGGATAGCTGCATGGTTTACAAATAGGACATGGCAAGTATCACACACAAACTGGACAGGTGAAATCCTTGGTTACAGTCAAGGTGTCCCACAGGGCTCTGTCCTAGGCCCTTACTTATTTAGATTGTATCATTCAGGCCTTATTTTTTCATCTGAGGTGTTCTACAGTCTATATGCTGATTTTAAACTGATTACAAGTGTTGCAGATAAGGCATGTCTGCAAAATAATTTGACTAAATTGACCATTTGGGCACAGGAGAATAATATGTTGATAAATACATCAAAAACTAAGCATATGAGATTTAGGAGACATAAACTTAAAGGTGAATATGTAATACAGCACACAGTGATTGAAACTGTAGACTCATTTAAGGACCTGGGTATATGGGTAGATTCAGCTATGAGTTTTTCTAATCATATCAACCAATTGGCTAATGATAGTTATAGAACTATATGCTGCATAAAAAGATTTATAAAGTCTAAGAAATCAAACATAATGAAGTCATTGTTTGTTAGTTACATTAGACCCAGATTTGAGTATGGAATAACAATATGGAAACCCTATAGGAAAACAAGCATGCATAAACTGGAAAGAGTACAGCGGAAATTACCATGGGCATCCATGGATGTGAAAATCTAAGCTATTATGAAAGACTAAAATATCTGAATTTGTACAATGTCTCTTACAGATGTTTAAGAGGAGATCTTATTCAGGTATATAGGGCATTTAGGCACAACTACCTCTGGGAATGTTTAGGGTTATCAAAAAGTACTAGAGAATCCTAAGATAACCTATGTAGAAGATTCTATAGGAATGAGAAGTGTGCTAATTGGTTCTCTGACAGAGTAGCTGATGCATGGAACAGACTACCAAATTACATTAAAGCAAGTACTAGTTTTGATATTTTTAAGAACAGCCTGGATACTTATTATGGGAACAAGTGTTTTGGTATATTGATAAGCTAGAAGGGCATTAATGCCCGAGCTTGAAACATTTGTATGTATGTATGTATGTATGTATGTATGTATGTATGTATGTATGTATCTGTTAGAAAAACATGTATTAATGTGTGTTTGCTTAATGCTAATTAATAATTAAAGGAATTAATACGCTTTTCATTCTATTTTACATGCACTGTGTTATATATAAATTGAGTTTCATATGAGACTGAAAAAGATGCTTTTTGAAAACTGCAGTATGCTTTCTGAAACTTGCAAGATGCCCTCTGACCTAGTAATTGCTAGCACAGCAGTATTCATGCTTATGCCTTTTTGGAAATGTACTTGAGAAGCAGGTGCTTATCTGCTAGGTCAGGAATGAATGAATGAACAATACTATATTCTGTAAATGTAATGATTTTAGACAATCAGCTCTGTTTGAAGCATGAGAACATGTGCAGCTGCAGAAGCTTAGAGATAAAGTAGACAAAGGATTATTAGAGAAATGAACTGCTAGCATTGTGCTTGAATTAGCCATAGTACCTTGAATGGTAACATAACATGTATCTAGCTGGTAGTAATCAAGGCCATGTTGTTTTCCTCAGGAAGTTTCACATAAAAATTGATAAATCAGCAGAAATTCATGGGAATGATGGTCAACAAACAAATGATGAAGAGGCTGGTAATCTGTTACGTCAGCTTGGTAGGCCATGTCAAGTTAGAAAATGTATAAAAATGAAAGTATTTCCTGCTTCTAGTTAGACAAACTTTGTAATAGCATGTTTTTGTCTCCTTGCTGCAAGATTAAAGTGCCTTAACCTGAACCTACTGTGTTTTGATAATTTTAAAGTATATTTTTCCTTTGACAGTTTGGTCCTTCGGACCAGAAAGTACCTCTCGCTCTAGGCCTAGGTCAGAATTGGGCCCGGTGGCATGCATCCGTATGGAGAAGAGGCCAAATCAGCTCTTCTGTTTTGAAAGACCTCCGACTGAATTGTCGTTCGAAAGAGGCCAGCCACTGTTTCTGATCTGGGATTGGAGGACGAGTCAATGATCCGGTGGATCAACTCACGGAGGGTCAGGTAAGGAGGAATTACCTTATTTCTGTTTTAAGATCAGGGACTAGTTGCAGAACTGTTTTTGTCAGGAAGATTTGCATGTGCAGATCAGGGACAAAAAAAGGTTACTGTTTTGTCATAGATCAGGGAAACAGAATAGGTAGGCAGTTATTCTAGATAAACTGCAAAAAGGTATAGAACCGTGGTACCATTTGATAAGAAGGGTTACATAACAATTTACAGCTTAGCTAAGGCAACAATGGGAAATCAGTGAATGAAAAGTTCCCGAGACCTGCCCCTAACTGAAGACGCAAAATATATGCAATTATAGCGTGCCGACAATGTTAAGTACTATACAAAATGGGTTGATAAGTATAAATTTGATGGTAATTTAGATAAACTTGCACTTATTAAACTTGTTAGGCAACTAAAGACAGACGCAAAAGGTCAATTAAAAAAGCAACGACAATTAGGAGTCCCTCAGGCACATAGGTGGCTTGAGGAAGCAAATCGCAGGGAACAAAAGATTAAAAATTCAAAAACAATGTTCTTAGGCAAAGAAGATAATAACTTGGTAATAGTAATGGCCCATCCTTCGCCCCCTCCGCTTCCCTTACCAGAATATGAAGCGAGTGGACAAGCTGACCCACCTCCGCTATATCCAGCTGTTTCTACAGCATCAAAACTATTTGTTAGGAATCCTATCGAGACAAGGTCTTGAACACGTGACTTGAGAAGGGAGATTGAACTATATGAAATAAATAGAAAATTACAAGCTATGAGTGAGGAAGAAATATTTCCACTCATAGAAGTACCAAATCCTCAGGCAGGACAGGCAGGACAGGACCCGACTCTTTTAGTTTATAGACCGTGGACACCGGAAGATATCCAGAAAGCCACGGAGGTAATTCCCCATCTGAAAGTGAATTTTCAAAAATTTTTTGAAGATTTACAGGGTATGAGATTAAGTTACCATTTGAATGGAGAAGAAGTAAAAAAAGTAGTTAGACAAATTGTGGGTCCAGATTGGCACATGATCAGTGGCGACTGGAATCCCCGTGATGCACAGCTTAGACCACTCCCACATACTAATGCAGAATTGGATGGCAGAGTGAAAGGTCTGACAGACAGAATCTCTGAAAAATGGAAGCCTAGGGCTGATTGGACTTGCATTAATCAGTGCATTCAACAAGAAGGTAAAACAGTTGATAGATATTATGCTAGATTATTAGAGTGTTTTAATAACCACTGCAAAATGCAGATACCAGAAAACCAGACACAAGATTCCTCATATGAACAACATGCATTCTTGAAAGGTAAGTATAACTCTCATTAGCAGCTTTATTACGAAGCACATGGTAGATCATCGTATGAGTAGATTACAGCCATTACTTGAATATGCTAGACATGCAGAGAGACATTTTAATAGTAAAAAGAAAAAGAAAACTCAAGTATTTTCAGCAGAAGATGGGTCAAAAGTATTTGCAGTACAAACTGGGAGAAAGGGTAAAAAAATAACCAGGGAAATAAGCAATCTGACAAGCAATCAGAGGATTTTGAAGAAAAAAAGAAAAGAGGTAAATGTTTTAAATGCGGGAAAAAAGGACATTTAGCAAGGGATTGTAGGTTAAATAAAAAGGTGACTACAGAAAATAAGGAAGATGAGAAATGACTATATGATAGTCAGGAATCACTGAATGAAAATAAACAGGAAAAGAAAAGTGCAAATGTAATGGCAAGGGTAAAGGATGTGACAGAAGGGATGGAGGATGTACATGAATTTGTAGACGTTGAGGAAAATGAAATTTTGGACTTAGCCTTATTGAGCCTAGAGGTTTACTTAGCAGATACAAAACCAGAAGTGACTCTTCTGGTAGAGGGGAGGGAAGTCACATTTTTGTGCGACTCAGGGGCTTCATGGACCCTGATACACCCTTCCAAATTACCGGAAGATTCAGAATCACTAGATTATATACTGGTGAAAGCAGCTAATGAACAGCTGTATCAGAAGCCACTCTCCCATGACATAGCAATAACAGACCCCGTTTCAGGAATGACCCAGAAAAGTAAAATTGTAGTTTCTGCAAAATGCCCAGTAAACCTTTTGGGTAGAGACTTAATGCAGATATTTGGCATAGCTGTAGTTCCAACCATGCAGGGTATGGAAGCACAGCGACAAATGGAAACTTTTGTAGTGCGGCCGGAGGGTGAGACATATTATTGGTACAGCCAGTACATGGTTACAACTGGTCCAGGGGCAGTAACTGAAGAACTGATGAATGTAGCCATCAGTAAATCTCCCTCCCTCGACATTGACAAACAGCATTTGTTGCATTGTACTCTGTATTACTGTAGTAGACCAGGACCTGATAAAGAATATGAGCAGGAATTATTTCAGAACCATGCAAACAGACTAGTGTTACGAAACTTGTACTGGGACACAGAAGGAAACAGTGTAGTAAGCTGTTCATTGCCCCAGAATTTTTAGCACTTTACAAATCTAATCGATTGCCACACATTAGTTTGACTAAGAATAAAAGTTTGAGATGGGCAGACTTAGGAAAAAAAGTCACAAGGTGGGAAAAGCAGACAAAATTAGAACTCTCCGAACAAGGAGTACAGAAGCAGAAATTGAATTGGATAACACGGACACACCCAGCTGTGCACTCACAGGCTAGTGAGGATAGCTGAGTATTACTCTTATTGGAAGAAGAGGAAAAAGCCTTGTGGGACATACCAGACATTCTCTGGTCAGCAGGGAAATCAGATGTAGGACTAATACGAACAGCAGGACCAGTTACCATAACGCCAAAGTCAGCATTTACACCCCAGAAAAGACAGTATCCCTTGAGAAAGGATGCAGAGATAGGGATCAAACCTATAATAGCAGCCTTACTTAAGGAAGGAGTCTTAATAGAATCTCCTGATTCACCATGTAATACACCTTTATTTCCTGTCAAGAAAGCAAACGGGGAATGGCGTATGGTCCAAGATTTACAAGCTGTAAATAATGCAGTTATACCCAGGGCACCAACGGTGCCAGATCCGCACACCTTACTGAATGATTTAAAGCCTCAGCAAAAGTATTTTTCTGTGGTAGATATTAGTAATGCATTTTTCTCAATACCGATACACCCCGACAGCCAACATTGGTTTGCATTTACATTTCAGGGGAAACGGTATACATATACGAGATTACCACAGGGATATTGTGGAAGTCAACAATATTTGCACAAGAAATGGCAAGCAACCTGGCGGGATTTATCCCACTGAAAGGTAGTCAGATTTTACTTTATGTAGACGACATTCTGCTGGCAGCCCCCACCCAGCAAGAATGTAAAGAGGACACCATAGCATTATTACAGCTTCTAGCTACTCAAGGACACAAAGTAAACAAGAACAAACTACAACTTTGGAGAAAACAAGTTAAGTACTTGGGATATGTAATATCCAAGGAAGGTAGAATATTAGACGAAGATAAAAAAACAGCAATATTACAAGCACCTAGACCAGCTACCAAGAAGGAAATGATGTCCTTCCTGGGAACTACTAATTTTTGTTGGAGTTGGATACCAAATTATGCTTTGTATCTGCTCCACTGACTAATTTGATATTTAAAAAGCCGATGGCAGCGCAGGATTTGTTACAATGGACACCAGAAGCAGAAGCAGCTTTCTGCAAGCTGAAACAACTGATAGCATCATCCTTAGTATTAGGATTACCGAACTATCATAAGCAATTTTTTCAAACCTTAGACTGTAGGCCAGGTTATATGACATCACTGTTGACACAGCAACATGGGGACAAGCAATGCCCCATAACTTACTATTCATCACAGTTAGACCCAGTGGCGTGGTCCCTGCCCCACTGTGTACAAGCGGTAGTTGCAGCTGCAATGGCAGTGCAGGCTTCGGCCTCAGTAGTGTTATTCCACCCTCTCACACTGAGAGTGCCTCATGCAGTCGCAATTATTTTACTGCAAGAAAAAGTAGCATATCTTTCTCCTGCTAGACATCTTTCCTGTATGACTATACTGTTGAGCCAACCTCATATGACAATTAAACGATGCACAACTTTGAATCCGTCAACCTTGCTCCCAACCCCTGCAGATGGCAAACTGCACTGCTGCCTGCAGGAGATTGAGCAAAAGACATTACCGAGACAAGACCTTACAGATGTTCCCTTGGATGATGCCAAGGTGACATACTATGTGGATGGCTCGTGCAGGAGGGGTCCTACAGGACAGATCCTAGTGGGGTATGCAGTCGTTTCTGATACTAAAACTTTAGAAGCAAAATCCTTACCACACAATTTATCTGGACAAGCAGCAGAGTTGATTGCCTTGACAAGGGCATGTACCTTAGCAAAAGGTAAGAAAGTGAATATTTTTACTGACAGTCAGTATGCTTTTTCTACTGTACATATTTTTGCGCAGCAGTGGAAAAATAGAGGAATGATAACATCCACTGGTAAACCAATTAATCATGCACAATTTATTTTAGACTTATTAGACTCTATTCAGTTAACTCAGAAAGTAGCTATTTGCAAATGCGTAGCTCATACCAAGCAACAGGATAGAATTTCAAAAGGTAATGAGTGGGCTGATACAGCTGTGAAACAGGCAGCTTCAGCCTCAGAAGCTTCTCTTTTGAGTGAGGAATTACAACCCTCTGAGATTTTAGATTTAGAAATGTTAAAAACAATGCATACACTTACTACAAATGTAAAAAAACAGAAGTGGATAAAACGAGGAGCAATCCTTGAAAAAGGACTGTACATCTCCAAGGAAAAGAAACCAATTTTGCCATCTAACTTGTTTAGATATGCAGCTTTGTTGAGCCATGGGCAGAGCCATGTCTCAACGGGGGGGATGGTACAGTTAGTGAATCGAGTGTTTACAACATATGGATTTGCAAACTACACAAAAAATTTTTGTGCAGCATGCCATGTTTGTAACAAGCATCATGCACAAGGGGCATTGAAGCCTAAGCAAGGGAGTTTCCCTACACCACCGTATCCGTTTCATACTATTTGTATGGATTTCATAGAACTGAATAAATGTGAGAATAAAAAGTATTGCCTTATCATTATAGATATGTTTTCCAAATGGGTGGAAGCTTTTCCAACTAAAAATCCAGATACAGCTACTGTTGCAAAGGTCCTTGTTAAAGAAATTATACCCAGATTTGGCATACCGGAAGAGATTTATAGTGATAACGGTACACATTTCGTGAACCAAACAGTGCAACAACTTAGTCGCTATTTTGGAATATTGTTAAAAAATCACTGTGCCTACCACCCCCAATCTGCAGGATTAGTTGAGAGGCATAACGGGGTGTGAAGAATAAGCTTAGGAAGTTGATGAGTGAGACACAAAAGAACTGGGTGCACTGTTTACCTCTAGCACTGCTGAGCATGAGAACTGTTCCAAATGCAAATGGATTAACTCCTTTTGAAACTTTGTTTGGGAGGGCATATTATACACCTCAGTGGAAACCTCTCATGTCTACAGAGCAAGAGGCTGACAGTTCACTTGCAGGGTATATGAGATGATTTTTGAATAACAAACTTTTGGAGTTAAATTCTGTTTCAGATAAAGAGCAACCGAAATCAGAAGCACCAGTAGCCCCAGGCACCTGGGTCTGGGTGAAGATTGTAAAGAAAAAGAACTGGAGTTCTCCGAAGTGGGAAGGACTGTACCAGGTACTACTGTCAACACCCACTGCAGTCAAGATCGCGGAGCGAGCTTCCTGGATTCATTTCACACACTGTAAACTGGTTAAGAACTTTGAATTGGACAAAAACTTTGTTACTGTTGTACAAAGAGAACATAATGGCCAGGTACAGAGTGAATAGAGACATTGAGCAACCTCAAAAAACTTGCATGATCATTTTGATAGCTATGTTAATCACATTGTTCTTTTTGTTGTGGCCACTCCTTTTTCCTGCCACAAAAGTTGAACTGATTAAACGTAATAAGCAAAACATAGGCTGGCATCCGAACTTTAACACTTATCAGGCAATTACACGTGTGTATGCTGAGACTTTTAATGTTTCGAACTGCTGGGTCTGCACGGCCATATCAACAGCATACAGGGGTTTATTGATGGCTGCTATCCCCCTAGGGGTTAATGAGACCTGGGAAAATCTGTTTTTTGACACAGTTGCTATTAAAGCACATGATAAGGTAGCACTGTATTTGCGTGTAACACAAAAAGGAATTGTATGTTTTACAAAATGATACCATCCAAGTGGGATGGAGCAAGTGTAATGTCACTGTACAGTATAAATGTTATACAAAAGCAAATGATTTAGGTGGATCTTGTAGTACAGATTATAACTCATTTTTGAAATCTATGCATAAGACTCTTGATCAGGTACAACGTAATCCTGTACTTTTTAAACAATTATCTGTAATAGCTAGGAAAATGTTTCATGCAGGGCAGTCATTTCGTAACAAAGTAACAACTAAAGTAGAGGACTGTTATTTTGTGTGTGGTAAAAAGGCATATAAATGGTTACCTGAGAATTGGTCTGGCAGTTGTTTTTTGGGATACATGGTCCCGGCCATATGACACACTGCAGTATTGCCTCAGGAAAGTATTCAAAATACCCGAGATGTAACCAAAAAGACTGTTAAAAAACCTGAGAATCCAGTGGGACAGATTGAAGCAGGCTGGAAAGACCATCGTAATGTGGGAACCAAACTTGCGCACATGGACTTGAGTGATGCTGTCATATCATGGGCAGGTATATTACCTGTATATGGTGCAGTTAAATCAATATGGGAGCAACGAAAACTGTCTAAACTTCTCAAAGTAATGAGTAATGCGACTTTTTCTGCTCTTGAACTGATAACTGATGAACTGAATACCATGAGAACTGTAGTACTGCAAAACCGAATGGCTCTTGACTTCACCCTAGCGGCGAGGGGTGGGACTTGCACTTTAATCAAAGAAGAATGCTGTGTGTTTATTCCTGATCATCAGCATGAGATTAACGATCATCTCGAGGTGATTCAGCAAGTGTCGGCCATGACCAAACCAGGCCCAAACCCTCTGACAGACTTTTTCTAGAATGTATTTGGGGGGTGGGGTTCCATCCTAATAAACATATTGATTGCCATTGGGGTAGGATTACTCCTAATAGGAGTTTGTGTTTGTTGTGGAATCCCCTGCATAAAGAAATGAATCAAAGAATTCATAGATATATCAGTATCTGAGACTATGTATCAAAGTACTGAATTTAAAGAGCTGCTAGAATGTGAAACACTTTCATAAAAGTTTAAACTGAATGACTTTCTTAACTGAAAATCCTGTTTGGAAGAGGTTGGGAAAAGAAGCAAACTGTTTATTCTTTTTTGAAAATAGAACTAAAAAGTATTAACAGGAATGAAATGTTAGAAAAACACGTATTAATGTGTGTTTGCTTAATGCTAATTAATAATCAAAGGAATTAATACGCTTTTCATTCTAGTGTACATACACTGTGTTATATATAAATTGAGTTTCATATGAGACTGAAAAAGATGCTTTCTGAAAACTGCAGTATGCTTTCTGAAACTTGCAAGATGCCCTCTGACCTAAATGAACAATACTATATTCTGTAAATGTAATGATTTTAGACAATCAGCTCTGTTCTAGAGATAAAGTAGACAAAGGATTATTAGAGAAATGAACTGCTAGCATTGTGATGGTAACATAACATGTATCTAGCTGGTAGTAATCAAAATGAAAGTATTTCCTGTTTCTAGTTAGACAAACTCTATAATAGCATGAAGTGCCTTAACCTGAACTTACCGTGTTTTGATCATTTTGACAGCATCTCTTCCTCAGTTATAAGAAATGTTCATTCCATATTGGTTCTATTTCAAGTGCTTAAGTCTCAAACTCTCAAAAACCTCTGCCTTGAAGCCAGAGACTTTAGATCTTTGTAGCTCATGTAGGTGGCCGCTGAGTGAGGTAAGTGAAGCAGCCATGAGGAAACAATTAGGAAATTTAGGGAGCGGGAAGGGAGTTTTAGATTTAATGAAGGAGGACTATTGTATAGAGTTAAATGTTGGGATGGTTAGAGTTTGAGGACTTGATTTTGAACTTTGAGCACTGGTAGCAGACCAAAACAATACAAAATTATAGTCAGTATCCCAAACTACTGTGTGTTATAGATGAAAATATAAAGCCATTCCATCATTACATACTACAACTCAGTGTAATTGAAAAAAACACACCAGAACCTTTGTGTTCTTTACAGGTGCAAACCCTATCTCACCAATACATATCTCCTGTATTTACAAACCTACAATCCCACCCCCAAAAAACAGATTCATGTTATAACAAATGTAACATATGCTACCATAGCTAACTGGAGTTTTGTAGAATATTATATGATGATGTGAGGTATTGCTAGCTATACCAGAAGAATTAGGGCAGTGGATGTGTAACATATACCAGCATAGCTAGTTGGAGTCTTGTAAAGAATTATATGTCATTTGTATATCAAACTGATCTGTACAGGTGCTTGTGCTGAAAATGTATTGATAAAGTTGCTTGTGTTAAAATGTACCAACAGTGTGCCTTGCTGGACAAAAAAGAAATATACATGTATGACAGACTGTACTATTGTAACTAATTAAATGTATATAACAGCATCAACATAAGAGGGAACATCACAAGAAAATTGCAAAATTTCCTGCCAGCCTGCCTTCCTACTTCCACTATTGTACAGAGCTTAAACAACTAAACTGGCTGCATTTTCCACACAACCTTAACCTAAAACACAATTACTGACCTCCCATACTTTGATCTATAAACCTATAGTACTACTTAGTAGTCAGAGATCAATGGTTCAGCAGTGAATCTCTTCTAAACACAACAAAATTAAACAACTCTGCTGGGGGCTCATTCTACTCCAGGTCTGTTGTTAGACTATGTAACTCCATTGTGCTCCACTCCAAACTGATAGATAAACTGCTAGGTTTAAAAATACACCTTAAACAAGTACTCCTAAACAAGTCCTTGCTAGAGTCATGCTATACTTCTGATGGATCTACTTCCAAATACCATAATTCCACAACACCAAAGATCGTAAAAACAAAATGAAAACTCCAGCAAAGCTAGAACTTCTACTGAGTGACCTCCCAAAACTCTTGTATCAGAGGCATATGGGATATATGCAAATAACCCTTATGAACATCAGGTGTTTCAGCTAATTGGACACCGAAGACCAGAATATCGAGACGAGAATCACGAAACTGAAAATCCCAAACCACGCAAGTATTCACCACCTTAACAGGAATAGGCAAGCAAAAACTGAGGGTGATGCTACTCAATGCCAGAAGTCTAAATCTCAAAATACACTCACTTGAGGCACTCCTTAAAATGGAGAACATCGATATCTGTGCAGTGACTGAGACCTGGTTCAAGGCTCCAGAGAGCACCCCTGCACTACCAGGCTATAACTCATACCACACTTTTTGGCCATGTAACCTGGACTGGAACACCAAAGGCAGAGGTTTATCCATATTCATTAAGGATATCCACACCTCCAGGCTAGTTGCTCAGCATAATACAGCTGAGGTTATCCAAGTGCAACTAACTCTGGGCAAAACTGCAATCCAAATTGTAGCTTGCTACAGATCACCCACCATGCCCCAGGATTCCCACTCCTCTTTTCTTGATGTACTGGAAAATATTAGGGTTCAACCAAACACCCTAATAATGGGCAATTTCAACTACCCCACCATTAACTGGGAAAACTACTCATGTACCAACTCCTTTGCTCAATGCTTTCTGGAATTCATAAACTCCAATGCCCTGGATCAACCTAGCCACACCCCTACCAGGGGCAACAATATCCTAGATCTAGTCATTACCAATATGATTGACCGGTGTTCCACACCTGAAGTCAATGCCTCATTGGTCCGATCCGACCATAAGCTAATTACCCTAGATATCCACATCCTGCCTCCACCCCCCCATTAAGGAAACCATGACAAAATTTTTCTCCAAAGCCAACTTCATGCTTCTTAAGACAGAAGTGGTGAACTTCATGACACCCATGCAGATGGACAATACAGTTACGACTACTGAATCCTACACAATTGCACTTTATAAGCACTTACATGGGTGCATGGATCGTGCTATCCCAAACAGAACCAAGACTCTATCCTCCACAAAAAAAGGAAGCCAATCTGGTGGTCCCCTGCCATAAACAAACTGTACAACAGAAGGAAGAAACTCTTGCAAAAGAGAGTAAAATCTCACGAGTGGACGAGCTCCCTGGTCAGCCTCAGTAAGAAGCTGTGATCCCTGATAAAATCCTCCAAAGTTAGTTATGAAAACAAAATCGCCACTGATTCTAAAGACAACTAAAGCATTCTATAGTTATGTCAAGAATCTGAATGGCAACACTCAGATCTGCTCTGCGTTACAGCACAATGGCACTAAATATACAGACCCAACTGATATTGCCAACATCCTGGCAGATAGGTTCAGTGCTAACTTTACCCCCCTCTCACCCCTTAAAGAGCCCATCTCTATACTGGAAGAATGCAAAGTTCCTGTAATCATGGCTGCACAGGTAAAAAACACACTCTCCAAAGCCAAGAACACAGCATCCATGGGACCAGACAACATCCCAGACTGCATTCTACATGAACTACAGAACGAACTGGCACCCCACCTAAGTACCATGTTCAGTCATAGCCTCACCTTAGGCTTTGTGCCTGCTGAATGGCACACAGCAACGGTTATCCCACTCCACAAGGGGGGAGCCACCACAAACCCCGGGAACTACTGCCCCATTAGCCTGATGAGCCTGGTCTGCAAGGCCATGGAACGTATCATCATGGAACTTATAAACAAAGACATTGGTAATCTTCAAACTCTGGATCCCACCCAGTTTGGGTTTGTAAAAGGCAGATCATGTCTCCTAAACTTGATACACTTCTTTGAAGCAGTCACCAAAGCTGTAGACAAGGGTAAGGTGGTTCACACAGCCTATCTAGATCTTGCCAAGGCTTTTGACACCATCCCCTACTCTGGAATTATAGATAAACTCACTAAACTAGGTATAAATCCCTATGTCACAAGATGGGTTGCCAACTGGCTCACTGACAGAACCCACACTGTGAAAGTAGCAGACTCTAAATCCGACTTCAGACCAGTGACAACTAGAGTACCACAGGGTTCAGTCATGGGTCCTCTCTTGTTTGGTATCGACTTCTCTAAAGTACAGGCTAACACAGAAGGTTTTTGGCTAATGAAGTTCACAGATGACTGCAAACTGGGAGCCATAATTGAAACTCCTAACAATGTGGACACCCCACAAAAAGGCCTCACTGAGACAGATGCCTGGTGTCAAAGCCATGGCCTCAAGCTCAATGCCAAAAAGTGCATTGTCATCCCTTTTGGTAAAAACTCTGTACCCATGAACTACAACATAGGTGGTAGTATACTTAACACCGAAAGTGTGATAAGAGACCTTGGGACACAGGTGGACAGTAGTCTCTCCTTTGATAATCACATCACCACAGTAGTCAGGAAATCCTTCTACATGGCACACCTCATCACAAAAGGTTTCTCATCCAGAAAAAAAGAGGTCATTGTTCCCCTCTACTCAACACTCATTAGACCCATTATAGAGTAGAACGCCAGTTTTGGTATGTACCTCACAAGACATCTCCAACAACTGGAAAGGCTGCAGAAATACCTCACAAAGAGGATTACTGGCCTCAAACAGATGCCATACGCTGACCGTCTCAAAAAACTCCAGCTTTACTCCGTCGCATATCGCCTACTCAGAGGTGATCTCTGCCTAACATACAAAGCTATGTCAAACCCAGAGCTGTTGGACATGCTCCACTTAAAGAAATCCCAATCCCTCCAAGCTACACGCTCTAGGGACCTAAACCTTATCACCACAATAAACAGAACATGCCAGAGGGATAGATTCCTGTCCCAGAGACTTCCCATACTCTGGAATAAATTACCTATCTATATCAAACAAAGCTCCTCATTAGCACTCTTCAAGAAAAATCTTGATGATTGGATGGGAAATAACAAATTCACCCTGGGGATCACCTCTGTGGCTCTGCTCGACAGTGGCACAGGAAAATAATTTTCTTGGGTGGCAAAAGCCAGGGTACCTTTTTGGCTGGGCTTGTATAGGCCCCAGGGCTGATAGCCTCGTACCTACCTATGATCCTATGAACCTATTCCCAGTGCAAGTAAACACTTGCCCAACATAACATCGAAACACACCACACTATCTAAAACCCATATAGGTGGGAGGCTATGCCCCCCAACACCCCTCCTAGCTATATATACCAATTCCAGGATTGCACTACAGCAGAGAAAGGGCATAATTTCCCATGTTGGGGGAAGTGTTTACTTGCCCTCGGAATACTTACACATTTTGGGATTTTCAGTTTCATGATTCTCATCTCGATATTCTGGTCTTCGGTATTGTGGAATTATGGTATTTAGAAGTAGACCTACTTCTGATTAGCACTACATTGCTTACATGACTTAAAATATATTTTAAAACATCTGTATAGCTGTAATCAATCCTATGTCTTCAATAACTACACTCTTGACTTCTTACTGTATTATCCCATGCCTCCCTTTCACAGTCTAATACGACCTCTCTTCATAAATCTATCTGTATTTCTCACAATCTCTTACATCTTTTCTCTCTCACCCAAGCACACTTTTCTCATGTGTTCTACTTCACTGCCTCTATGTAAAAAAGCATCAAGGAGTGTGTTGTTATTATTCCGTGTTATATATTTCTGCATATTTGATTCATTGTGCTAATCTTCCTTGTACTCAAGATATACCTGTTTTTATTTGTCCAAGAAATGCTTAAATATTCGGTTTCTAATTACTTTTTATGTTATATATCCTGTACTTGCAATTGTTTTATATTTTGCTGACCCTGAATTTTGTACTGTAATATTATTTATTGTGTTTGCTAATTTTCTATAATGTTATTTTCATGTGAAACTTTTCTTCCCAGGTCTCTGTTGAAAACTGCTTGACAGTCCAGTGTAATTTTCCTGGTAAACAAATGCTAACTAAAAAGTAATATAAAATGGGTTATTCAGTTTTAACTAGATTTCAGGAAGTCAGCTGGAGGTAAACAGGGAAGGAAGCTGATTGGCCTTTAAGTGTAGAGAATGTTAGTCCTAGGTGCATTTGGTGTCTGAGTATCCCTGTAAAATGTCTGGAAAGTTTAGTCTGAGAACCATCAAAAAGGAGACTGAAATATGGGGGGGTAATTCAATAAACCCTACATGGAGCAATTCTCTGTGTAGGAATGGTGTAGTGACCCGAACACAGAATATGGCCGCCATGTGATCCAGGAAATAGGGCTGGGGGAATGCACAAGTGTGAGGACATTGTGCAGACACTGAGGTGTCCGCAGAATGCAAATCACCTCATCTGCTGAGGGGAATTACTGATTCAGCAGGCATAAAGGCACCTGTGTAGGTGCCATATCAACAGAAAAAACGTGACAGGTTACAAACTATGTACCAGAGTACAAAATTTAAACAAGGGCTGTAACAGCCCAAATAAAAGGTTTTATATTGACAGCAGCCATAAAAATGGCTAAAACTATGGCCATTGAGTTGAAAAAGTAATGCAATATATCAGAAACTAAACTTTTTTTAATACATATACCATGTTTAAAAGGCACACAGCGATGCTCAAACATGCTGTTTTGCAAAAAAAAATTAAATAAAATAAATAATAAAAGTGTAAAATATGAAATATAAAGCTATGCAAAGTTATTGCATTATAGTGGCCAGCATGCAGAGTCATACAATGGCAGGTTATAGTGGTAGTTAAAGAGATAGGCCCTGGTGTAGTGCAGTATCCAAGGTATACGCAATTAGGTGTATGTAAATGAGCCAGGGTTATTGAATAGCAAAAAGGGCACAGTGTCCTTAGGTACTAACTGCTGTAGGGCTACAACTGTGTTGGTGTAGGCCAAACAGATAGCTAACATCAAAAGTGGATGTGTCATGCCATATGTAAGCGGATTGGAGCTTAGCAGTGCCCTTTTGCACTCAGCTAAGCACAGCTAAGCAGGGGGGGGTGTCTAAGGCTGCTAAGCTATATTTAGCCCCACGATGCATGTTTTAGCTGGTTAAAGAAAAACTAAGCTTGCCCATGTACAGGGGAGGGTCCAAACTGCTGAGAAATATTTATACTAGTGCTGAGGGTTTGTGCGGAGTGCAGCAGGGCTTTGCAGTGTAAGAAATTGGAAAAAAAAATAAAAGGAAATAGCCTGGGAAAGCCAATCAAGTATAAAAGAATGATAAGCCCTGTTCCACTGACACTAGCCCATTCAAACCCCTCAGTGATAAACCTGGCAGGTGGAATGTATGATAGTCAGCCAATCACACAGGCTACATCTGCAGCACACCAGTATAAAATATGCATACACTCTTCAATCTGACTTTTCCCACATACTCTGCACCATTGGAGTACACACCTGGGAATTTTAACACAGAAAATGATAGCGGATGCTGCTGCTCAGCTACATCTGGATGCACTACAGGCTGAAGTCACTGATGATGATGATGCTGACAATCGGCTCAGACTGAAGAGGAGAAGAGTGTTCAGGCCCAAGGTAACCTTTCAGGGGTTACTTGAGCTGGAGATAGTAGAGCACTACAGGGTGGACAGGGACATACCACAAGAACTCACTGAAAAGACCTACTGGGGACATCATGGGGCTCTGACAGGCGTCCACATCCAGGGTACTCCACCAGTTCCTGGATGTCATGCTAACACATGCTAGTTAGTACAGTTATTTCTCCAGCACCCCTGAGGAGAGGACCAACAATATGCACCTCTTCCACTGTGTAGCACACTACCCAGGAGTACTGGATGCCATAGACTGCACACATGTGCACATCAAAGCACCACCCAGTGAGGAGGGTAGAGGCTACTTCAACCACAAGGGATATCACTCCATCAACTGCCAGGTCATGTGCAATGCCCAGGGCATTATCATCAATGTGTCTGCTGGCAGCCCTGGCAGTTATCACAACTCCCATATCTGGCACACATCACAGCTGTACCAGGCATTTGCCAGGGGGGACATCCTGTATGGCCATCTACTGGGGGATGCTGGCTATGCACTAGAACTGTGTATGATGACACCCATCAGAAATGCACACACACCAACTGAAGAATGCCATAATGAGGCATATCCACAAACTAGGAACATTGTAGATGATGTGTTTGGGCTGCTCAAGTCACAGTTCCGCTGTGTTGACATATCTGGTGGAACCCTTCAGTACTCTCCAGCCATATGTGCACACATGTTCATAGTATGTACCATGCTACACAATATGATCCTGCAGAAACAGCTGCAGCAGGAACATCAGAGGGAAGGGAGACACTCCCCCCACTAGTGCCAAGGTCCCCACAGGCACAGGGGGACTTGGAGGAGGAACCTCTTGAGCCTGCCCCTGTAGGCAGATGTAGATGTGCCCAGTATGCCCTGGCCTTGGTAAAGAGACAACACATTGCATATGCACTGACAACCTAGGGACCTAGGGACTGACACCTCACTCCAACTCACATTCACAGTAAAAAAGGATGCTAGCCACATCGCACTACCTGTACCTTACCATGTATAGGCTGTGTACTGCACGAATCTGACAGATTCAGCCCTGAAGCGCTGCCCTCTCAACTGCTGCAGGCGCAAGGTAAGTCACTCTTCTTAATAACAAATGAATGGGATAGTAGACTGCGATAACATATGTATGGACCTGATGCATGTATGCAAGAGAATGGAGTGGGCTACTGGGATAGCAGCAAACAACTGACAGCTATGTGGGACAACAGGAACTCTCTGTCAAATACTGGCTGCCCCAGAATATGCAGTAGGCCCCAAGGCAGCAAAACCCACTGCACTATGTGAGGGCCTTACAAACAGTGGGGACATAGGACTGATGCATAGCTGTCAATGTTGGAGTCCCATACAGTCCCATACATACCTCTAAACCTCTTACAGCAAGAAACCTGTAGAAAGCCATATAGAAATGTGAGGCAAAGGTCCAAATTCAGGGACAGTTTTTAAGTAGTGCTCTTACAAGCTTAGAAAGTTGATAGAATAACAGGTTTTGCAGTACATGCATTCTCTGAATGGTAAGAAGTTTAAAACTCAAATGTCTGTCATTAGTTTCTAACTTCAGTCTTTAATGATTTGTCAGTAATTTTCAGACAACCACAATGTTATGAAAAATGGACCCAAAATATGAGGCAAACATTTGATCATTCTGCGAAAATCTGTACAGTTGAGAGGTATGGTCCCCTACCCCCGACATACCCGTGTTCCCATAGAACTGCAGTAACATTGCCAAACCAATAATGGTTGATGTGAAAACATCAATGACAGACAGTTGAGATGCAGACTTCATACCCATAAGAAAATGCCAGCTAATACAAAACCATTCTACCAACTGTCTCTTTTGGAAGAGCAATTTTAAGATCCTGTCCACATGTGTAGGCAATTGTCTGACTGTTGTATATAGCCCTGTCCAGATGTCTGGCTGTAACAGTTTGAGAAGTATGGCCAACATGTAGCCTTATAATACCCATGCAACACAAACCGTCTGAGGACCAGAGCGCATATATGGGGCACAATGCTGACCAACCTGCTAAGCAGGTACAGTCAGAGGTGTGCAGTCCATAACCCTGTGTGTGGTGTTATGATTTCTACCCGAGTCACACCATAACTGCAACTACATAAGAGCAACTGTGGACAACACCTGTGACTGGAGCAGAGCAAGACAAAGGGCCACATAAAAGGGGAAGAAGGAACCACTGGCCAGACAAACATATAATGTACAGACTAGAACACTTTGTGCAGTAGCATGGGTTCCCTGCAGTGTATGGAGTCAGTAGACTAATGTCTGTCAGTTGTTCCTCACTTTAATCTATACTGATTTGCCACTGACATACCAGGACATCACAGTTCTGTGCAAAATGTACCTCACATATTATACAGAACTCTGCTCAGTCCAATACACTCTGTACCCATCCTAGATATAGGTCAGTTAATAAGGATAGCACACAGCCAGGAGATCCCACGGCCAGTATATCAGTGAGGTGCTGGACTGTTTACACAGGTTCCTCTGCCAATCGGCTGTAGCACACAAATTCCTGGACCGGAGTACAGGTAGGTCTGGCCTGGAGTTCCAGTGTTACTATTGATGGTCATACTGGGGATGTTCCTACACTTAGTTACTTTCAGCTCATGTCTGAACCCACATCTGACTATAGAATTAGTATGTACATATATCCCTTCTGCATACAGACAGCTATGTACAGCTTAACTGTCTATCCCCACCCCCATCAGCCATGTTTACCCCCATCTATCTGTATGTGGTACATATAAGATCTATCTGGATCTGTTGAGTGTGATATGCATACAGATATATAGGTAACATATACAAATATATAATTTATAGAGAGGCAGAGACAGGTGGAGAGAGAGAGAGAGAGAGAGAGAGACAGAGATAGACCTGAAAGGCATAGAGTAATGCACTGCCACAGCCACACTTACACCAATTTTAACCAGTAACATGTGCAAATACTATGGTGAGCCCCATTGTATAATAGTAGGTAGGTAGGGGTTGAAATATCACATCAGTCACCGTGTGTGTGTATGTGTGTGTGTGTGTTTCTGTATGTATTACATGTACAGCAGAATACACACCCAATAGGCTTATTACTGTCTAATAGCCACCCATGTTTTGGCCATGTGACTAGTGTCCTCCACAACAGTGGTCTCCCTGTCAGCAGGTACTGATGTCATGCACCCCAACAGCAGTGGCAGAAACTCTTCACATGTGTAGGTCCTGTGCCCCATGCAATAAATACATAGAGCTATAGTGTAGACAGTTAGATAGGTAGTGGTTCTAATCCTAAAAATGGTAACACAGTGTGTGTGTGTGTGTGTGTGTGTGTGTGTGTGTGTGTGTGTGTGTGTGTGTGTGTGTGTGTCTATAAGTGTTTCCCTTTGTGGCTGTGTGTATTTCTTGACTATGTGTGTGCAATGCCAATACATGTGTGTGTGTGTGTGTGTGTGTGTGTGTGTGTGTGTGTGTGTGTGTGTGTGTGTGTGTGTGTCTATAAGTGTTTCCCTTTGTGGCTGTGTGTAGTTCTTGCCTTTTTGTGTGCAATGCCAGTACATTTTGAGGCCTGTTCCACAGTGTTAACACCTCAGTGCACTACTTTGCAGGGCCTGCTGATGTCATCCACCTTAGATGCTACATTGGAAATACTCCACGCATATAAGCTCTGTGGTGCACGCGATAAGTACGGAGCACTCTAATACATACAACTATATAGATAGTGATTCTAATGTCAGTACTGCCAACTGTGTGCATGTGTGTGTGTGTGTGTGTGTGTGTGTGTGTGTGTGTGTGTGTGTGTGTGTGTGTGTGTGTGTGTGTGTGTGTGTGTGTGTGTGTGTGTGTGTGTGTGTGTGTGTGTGTGTGTGTATTAGTTATACCAATTTGAGGCCTGTTCCAGTCTGTTGACTCCCCCATTGCATCACTTTACAGGGTCTATTGATGTCATCCACCTTAGATGCACCGTTGACCACTCTCCAGGCAAGTAAGCTCTATGGTGCATGCGATAAGTACATAGCACTATAGTACATACAACTAGATAGGTAGGGGTTCTAATCTGAATACTGGCAACTGTGTGAGTTTATGTGTCTCTGTATGCATATGCCCTGTAGCAGTGTAGGTGTCTCACCTGTGTGTGCATGTGTGTGTGTGTGTGTGTGTGTGTGTGTGTGTGTGTGTGTGTGTGTGTGTGTGTGTGTGTGCACAATGGTTATACCATTTTGTGTGCCTGTTTCAACCTGTTAGCTCCATCATCACCAACCTATTCAGGGCCTACAGATGTCATCCACCTTAGATGCAGAGTTAGACATTTTCAAACACAATAGTACTGTGGCACATGCAATATATACGGTGGGCTATAGTGTACATAACTTGATAGATAGGTGTTCCAATATCAAAACTGGCAACTCTCTGTGCATGTCTGTTGGAATGCATGTTCCCCCTGCAGTAGTTTGTGTGTGTGTGTGTGTGTGTGTGTGTGTGTGTGTGTGTGTGTGTGTGTGTGTGTGTGTGTGTGTGTGTGTGTGATAGTTATACTATTTTAAGGGCCTGTTAATGCCCTAGTGGCAATCCTTACAGCACCTGTAGATGTCATCCACCTGAATAGTAGTGGCAGACACTGCAAAACTAAATAAGCTCTATGGCACATACGCTATGTATATAGCGCTCTCTTATGTAAAACTAGGCATATAGGGGTTCTGCTCTCAACAAGGGCAGTTCATGAGTAGGTGTGTGTGTGTGTACATATGTATATCCCCTTGCATCAATGTGACTGTGTTAGTCCCACCACTATATCTCTCGACTCTTTAGAGAAAGACATCTGGATAAAGCCATACAGAAAACTGGGACAAAGAACAAATATTAAGCTCAATCTTTAAATATTGCTGTGCCAAACATAGAAAGTAGATAGAATAACAGGTTGTGCATTCACATGCATTTTCTGAAGGGTATGATGTCTGACAGGAAAATATCTGTCATTGTTGTCTAACATCAGTCTTTGATGATTTCACACTAATTTTCCAAAAAAACACAATGTTATGACAAATGGAACAAAATATGTGGCAAACATCAGGACATTCTGCAGAAATCTGTAGAGGTATGAGGCATGGCCACCACCTGTCCAACCCTGCAGGTTGCAGTCCATGTTTGGCCAGGTGTGACCTGTGACAATGACTCAAACAATACAGAGGTCCCCAGAGTGTAGGCCAACAAACATTTCCTAAAATTGTCTACTCGTTGCATGAAGTAGTTATTTCACTTCAGAAGCACCTTAATGTTATGAGAAATAGAATAACCTAAGGTAATGTGACACAAAGAAGCTGTCATATTGGCAAACCAAGGGCAGTCCTGTTGTTGCACTTGCTGTGGGTATGGTATGTCCTGCCAACTGTCATGATACTACAACACGTATCCCAAATTCCACATTTGATAAGTTAGCAACCCTACTCTGTGTTGCCTATATGTGTGCAATATGCAGACATGTGTACACCCTATGAGTAGCTGCCGACCCCACTGACCCAGATGTATCTAGGCATGAATGCTAACTGCCACCACCCACATATGTAGGTACCACCTAAGGCTGTGGCTGTAAGTAGTGTGCTGTCTGTAATTGAGCCACAAACTGATGTTAATACTCTGCAATGAGGTCATACATCAGGTATGGAATGTTGCCATGGTCCTGGTCTCAAGCTGAATGCAGAAAACAGTACCATCATATCATATGGACAGACCTGGGTACTCAGATTGATAACACTGTTGCATTCAGCCATCAAGTAGTGGCAGTGGTCAGAAAAGGCTTGTACATGATTCACCACATAGGTAAAGGGACAGCATCTAGACAAAAGGTGGACATTACTGCTGTATAGTTCTCAGTCAGTACAACAATACATTATCATCATGGCTGGTCTGGTATGTACCTATGCAGACATCTGCAGAAACTGGAAAGGCTATATTAACATGGTTATCCATGGCCTTCAATACCTGTTCCATGCAGACAGCTTGAATCAGTAGTGCCCCACTAGGTATTGGACAGGTTGTCCACAGGTGGGCTGTGGCATGCCTAGATGGCTATGTTATGCACAGCCCTTCAACAGCTCCCCCATATATGTGAGTCTATCTCTGTGTGCATTACCAGCATTACAGGCCTGAATCACATATGCGAAAGCAAAAAAAACTTCTGGAGAGACAGGTTTGTCTCCCAGAGGCTGCCCTGTCTCAGGAATGCACTTCCCATACATTTCAAACAGAGTACCATGAAGACCCTCATCAAGTGCATCTGTGATGAGTGTATGGGAAAACAAAAATCTGTCCCAGGGGTACAACTTGTGTACATCAATGCTAGGGGCAAAAGGTGCTGATCGATGATTCTGTTGGGGATAAAGTAATGGCTAGGATTGTAAGGGACCTAGGGCCAGTACTCTAGTAACCTTCTATGGACCTATGAACCTGCAATTCTACAGAACTCCCAGGTGACATGTATCAAGAGTAGCATGCTGTGTCAAGGGATATGCATGCAAGATTATGCTGTCTGCCCACATTCTCTCACACACACTGTTCTACACATATGCACCTAGGTAAACATGCACATATACAGCTCTAACGTGGTGAGGAAAATGTTTCTACATTGTCACTACACCATCATGAGCTTTTGTAATGGCAGCAGGTCCTCACGACTTAAACACAAAGACAGCTGGAACAGAAACAGAATATGGTCTGTCAGACAACAGTCAGTCAGCAGTACTAACACCAATAAAGCATCATGGCACAAAAGTACATATACTTTGATGTGTACACATGACAGTTGCCAGCAGACAGCACCTTAGAGGTCATAACACTACTGCACTACAAGCTGCCATTACCTGTACTATATTCACCCTGTGCATAACACATATTAGCATATCCCTGCATTGATGGTATGGATAAAAAGGATGTGGCACAGGTATCATCACATGCACAGGGTGTGGTGTGGGGTTGCCAAAGGCCTAGGCTGTGGCATACAGTTGACATCATGTGTGTGCGTCTGGAGGGCTGGTGGTCAGCTGGGCCATGGAGAGCAGCTGTGTGTGTCTGTTGGTGACCTGCATGTGACAGTGATGTGTGAGTGTGTGCATGCACACAGTCAAGCCATGTGCTAGCCCTACACAAGGGTATGTTGGACTACCACTAGGTTGAATAAGGAAAAAGTAGCAGTCAGCTGCCTGTCAGGTGCCAGGATCTGCCACATAAAGCATGCACTCAAGTCCCTCAACAACAGGTACAAATATGACTCTGTCATTGTACATGTGGGTGTGAATGACCTGAGACGTACCTCCCTGGACTACATGAAAAGAGACATGGAGGAGGTCTTGGATTATGTAGCCCAGGCGGGTATGACCCTAACCCTGAGCAGCATCCTACCATCACCTAGAATGATACCACAGTACAAGCAGAAAATGATTGATTTCAACAATTGGCTAAGTTTCTGGTGTCATTCTAAGGGGATCCAGTATCTGTCTGCCTGGGATGACATGATTGACAGACCTTGATGCTTTGCCAGAGATGGTCTGCATCTATCACCCCTGGGCTTCCGGTTACCAGCCAAGGCTCTTGCCATCCCTATAGTGCATTTTTTAGGTGGTGTTCCAAAGACCAAATTACCACTGTAACAGCTACAACCAAATGCAATCTGGGGGTCATGCTGCTCAATGCTAGAAGTCTAAATCTCAAAAATGCTCTACCTTGAAGCACTCCTTAAAATAGATAACATCAACATTTGTGCTGTAACAGAGACCTGGTTCAAGGCAGCAGAAAGCACCCCTGCACTACCAGGCTGTAACTCATTCCAAACCTTTCAGCCTCAAAACTTGGACTGAAGCTCCAAACACGGTAGTGTTTCCATATTCATAAAGGATGTGCACACCTCCAGATTGGTAGCCCAACATAACGCATCAGAAATACTTCAGGTACAGCTAACATTGGGTAAGACAGCGATTCAGGTCATAGCCTGCTATAGGTCCCCAACCATGTCCCAAGACTCGCACTCCACGTTCCTAAGCATCCTGAAGAATATTAGGGTCCAACCTAACATTCTCTTACTACGCAACATCAACTACCCCTCCATTAACTGGGTAAACTACTCATCTACCAATACACTTGCCCAACATTTCCTGGAGTTCATTAATTCCAATGTCCTGGTCCAGCTCGTTCTTACCCCCACTAGAGGTAGCAACATCCTTCACCTGGTCATTACTAACATGGGCAACTGTTGCTCTACACCAGTAGTAAGCTCCTCCCTGGTTAGAACCAACCACAAAATCCACCCCCCCTGCAAAGGTAACCACCATGAAAAACTTCTCCAAAGCTAACTTTGGGCTCCAAAAAACAGAGGTGGCTAACTTCACGGCACCCATGCAAATGGAGAATAGTTGCGTGACCGCAGAATCATACACCAATGCACTGTATGAACACATACACAAATGCATGGATCTTGCCATACCCAGTAGAACCAAGACGCTCTCCTCCAAAAGAAGGAAGCCAATCTGGCAGTCCCCTGCCATAAACAAACTCTACAACAGAAGGAGGAAACTGATGCGGGATAAGGTGAAGTCCCAAGACTGTAAAAACTCCCTTATCAGCCTCAACAAGAAGTTGAGATCCCTCATCAAATCCTCTAAACCTAGCTATGAAAACAGAATTGCAGCAGATAATAAATATAACCACAAGGCCTTCTATAGTTATGTAAAGAATCTCCACGGCAATACCCAGATTTGCTCTGAGCTACTGCACAATGGTACCTCCTATACCGAGCCAACAGATATTGCCAGTATACTGGCCGACAGATTCAGTGTCAACTTTACCCCTCTCGCCCCTCAAAGGGCCAATCACAATACCAGTAGATTGCCAGGCACCCAGTATTGCTGCTGCATAGGTTAAAACAGCACTGTTCAAGGCCAAGAATACAGCTTCTATGGGACCTGACAATATCCCTGGTTGTGTTCTACATGAACTACAGAGTGAACTGGCACCTCACTTGTGTGCCCTGTTCAGTCACAGCCTCACCTCAGGCTTTTCCCCTACCAAATGGTGCACTGCTACAGTCATCCCTCTCCACAAAGGAGGAGCGACTACAGACTCTGGGAACTATAGCCCTATTAGCCTGATGAGTCTGATATGCAAAGCTATGGAATGCATCATCATGGTCCTAATAAACAAGGATATAGGATTCTCCAAACTCTGGATCTCACAAAGTTTGGTTTTATGAAGGGTAGATCATGCTTGCTCACCTTGGTTGACTTCTTTGAGTCAGTCACCAGAGCTGTGAATGAAGGCAAGTTGGTTCATACAGCCTACCTTGATCTGGCCAAGGTTTTTGATACCATTCTCCACTCAGGAAACATAGAAAAACTCACTGAGCTTGGCATCAACCCCTATATAACTAGGTGGGTTGCAAACTGGCTCACGGATAGAACCCACAGTGTGAAAGTAGCTAACTCCAAGTCAGACTGCCAACTAGTCATGAGTGGAGTCCCACAGGGTTTGGTCCTGGGTCCTCTCCTGTTTGGTATCTACTTCTCTGAAGTCCAGGCCAACATGAAGGGACTCTGGCTGACAAAGTTCGCAGAATATTGCAAATTGGGAGCTATTATTAACTCCCCAAGTGATGTTGACATCCTATAGAATGGCCTCACTGAGACCATCAACAGGTGTCAGAACCATGGCCTTAAGCTCAATGCCAAAAAATGTGTCATCATCCCCTATGGGAAAAACCCGGTTCCCATGAATTACCACATCGATGGCAGTTCACTGAACACAGAAGGCGTTATAAGATATCTGGGAACACAGGTTGACAGCAACCTCTCTTTTGATCACCAGATTGTCATTGTGGTCAGAAAGTCCTTCTATGTGGCACATCTCATTACTAAGGGCTTTGCTTACAGGAAGAAAGAGGTCATTGTCTCCCTCTACTCTTCCCTCATTAGGCCAATCCTCTAGTACAATGCCCCATTTGGCATGTACCTCAACTAGACACCTGCAACAACTAGAGAGGCCGCAAAAGTATCTCACAAAGAGGATCCTAGGCCTTAAACACTTGTCCTATATGGACAGACTCAAAAAACTCCAACTATTCTCTGTCTCATATCACCTACTTAGAGGCTATCTCTGCTTGACTTACAAACCCATGTCTGTCCCAGCGCTGTTAGAAATGCTGCATCTAAAGAAATCCCAATCCCGCCACACCACACCCTCCAGAGACCTCAACCTCATTCCCACACTAACAGAACATGCTGGAGGGACAGGGTCATAATCCAGAGAGTACCCATGCTATGGAACAGACTTCCCATACATGTCAAGCAGAGTACCTCACTGACCCTCTTCAAGAGAAATCTTGATGAGTGGATGGGAAACAGAAAATTCAACTCAGGGATAACTCCAATGACTCTACTCGACAGAGGCACTGGTAACTAAGGTCGGTTGGCACTATGCCAAGGTAATCCTATGGCTAGGCTTGTAAGGGCCCCCAGGCCATTAGTCTAGTAGACACCTATGAACCTATGAACCGTAGACAGTATATGGCAGAATGTACAGTTCACCATCTCCGGACATGAACACAGGAACTGGTTCTGCCAGGAGTGGCACTAGCACCACCATCAGCGAAATGATGTAAGGCATCACCAATGCCATGGAGGGAGTCATGCATGCCAGGCAGTGTGGCATCCATGACCCTGAGCATCCATCTGATGTACTGTTCACAACATGCCTTTGTCTCCATGACAGACTGAAACATGCGTCGGATGACACGTGCTGTGACACCTCTGACAGGAGCTGGATAGGCAGCAGTCCTCCTTTGAGCACCCTTTTCACTCTGTCTGTGTGGTACCTCACCAGTTCTCTGGCTATGCCTCGTGTCTACAGTCACAGATGCCATAGTCACCACACTCCTGTTTGATGCCACCACCCTCTGACTGTCCAATATCTGTGGCTGCTGGGGACTGGGTATGTCTGGGCATACTGACTGTGTGCAGGGGCATTGGGGGTGGAAGTGGGATGTCAACCAAAGGAACAGATTCAGACCCCAACAACCCCACCTGTGTCTCACAATGGCCACCATCATCATCAGTGTCCAATGAGACACTGACATCAGGTTGTGAGGCGGACACACTCCAACCCCCATGGTCACCTGTGAGGGAAAGACAACATGACTGCATTAATTCCTGCATGATAATGTCTGCTGATACACACGCACAGACACACACACACACACACACACACACACACACACACACACACACACACACACACACACACATAGGTGAGGTGCCATAAAGGCATTGTACAGACCACACCTTCTGACTGATGCCATGCACAACACACAATCAGACCACAAGCACGCATTTCAATATGGCTATGCTTAACAGTAGTGTCCATGGCAAACCGGCAGCCCTTAACTTGCCTAGAGTATAGATGAATCAAGACAATTCCACACCCACTGGCTACAGGATGATGTTCTCCAGCCACACCAGAGGTACCTATGTATTTGTGGGGGAGAAGTATTGTCAGCAGACACACATGTGGCATTGGTACAGGATAATATGTGCATTTGTCAACATGTACAGTACAAACTGTGATACTACCCAGATTTCTGACATTCACAATATGTGTGCACACGTGCATTACAAAACCCCACCCAAAAACGCAGATTGACCTGACATTTATTTATTATTTATTTATTTATTTGCAGTTTGTTTTCGAGGATAGTCCATTGGCCTACAAGGAGCCCATTTTCAGTGGAGTCCTGGGGAGAAAAGCTCCAAGAGAAATACAAATACATAGTACAGAAAGAGCACAAATCCATAATATACATTTCAATTAAATGTTAACTACATATTTTGTATAGTTACATAATACAGAAATAAAAGATTTTCATTAGGAAAATTACATCAGGTTAATTCAGTAAGTAGTAGCTTTTTTTTTTTAGAGAATTACAATGAGGTAAGGATGTGCTGGGGTGCCTTCTGCGCAGAGTCTGCATGTCCTCCCTGTGGGCGCATGGGTTTCCTCTGGGTGCTCCGGTTTCCTCCTACATCCCAAAGACATGCTGTAGGTGGATTGGACACTCTAAATTGGCCCTAGGTGTGAGTGCGTGGGTGTGTGTGCCTTCTGCGGAAAGTTGGGTACCGGGCTGGCAACTCAGCACCATAAAACTCCACTGCCAATCATGAGCAGAAAGGTGAACTGCTGTGGTGACCCCTAACCGGAAAAAGCCAGAAGAAGAAGAAGAAGAAGACAATGAGGTAAGGATGTAAAACTTTAGGAGGTAGTGACAGGCAACAAAGTTTGGAAAGTTAGGAAGAAAGTGCGATAGAATTAGGTTGGATGAGAGCAAGAGCATTTCCATTGTGAAGTAAGGTGCGAGTGCAGTGTGGTTTTAAACAAGGAGAGAATGCTGGTGGTGCAGATGGGAGAAGGGAGAGAGTTCCAGAGGTGTGCAAGAGAGAAGCACATCAATTGAGTCCCAACAGGATGTGTTGGTTTATGCAATTGAATTAGGTTTTGAGAATTGGATCTTAGGAGTCTATCTGGTTTATGCATTTCAAAGGTATTTGCTATGGAGGTTCATAGTTCATAGGTTCATAGGTTCATACTAGGCTATCTGCCGGGAACTATACCCATTATTTTGCTGTGCCTCTGTTGAGCAGTGACACTGAGGTAATCCCATCCATTGGTCAAGATTTCTCTTGAACAAGGCCAGCGAGTGCTCTGCCTCACATATACGGGGATTTTTTCCACAGCATAGGAGTCTTTGGGTGATGAATCTATCCCTCCAGCGCCCCTATTAATAGCCGTGTGAGTTTTTTAAGTCTCTCCCTTGTGGCTCGATCTAGATTTTTGAGGTGAAGCATATTCATCAAATCTTATGTTAGGCAAAGGTCACCTCTGAGCAAGCTGTGGCGACTGAATAGAGCTGGAGTTCTTTCAGTCGGGCAGCATAGGACAGTTGTTTGAGACCCTTTATCCTTTTGGTGAGGAACTTTTGTGGCCTCTGATCTAGATGAGAATCCCTTCATGATAAGGTGGGCAATGTAGAAGGTCTTCCTAACTACTTTAGCTACATGGGTGTCGAATGACAGACTACTATCAACCTGGGTCCCCAGGTCCCTGATAACTTCTTCTATGCTCAGTGGATTGCCACCTATTTGGTAGCTACAGTTATCCGTTTCTGTGAGGGGCAGAGAGATGGGTTATGAATGAGTTTGTGTGCTTGTTTGAGCTGGGTATATGCGAGGAAGTTTTGTAATTCCAGCCAACTTACTTGGTAAAGGGAATTACAGTGGTGAGAAGAGGCTCTATGACCTGCCGCAAATTTGGATATTTTGTTATAACAAGATGAGTTTTCTTTTGAGGGAAGATTGTAGGCTGGTTAGGATAGATGCACCATATAAAAGGGATGGAATGAGGAAAGTATTAGCTAATGTGATCTTGGTGGTGGGAAAGATAAAGCGTGGTGGTAATGCATACCTAATTTTTTAATGTTTTTTTTTTTTTGATATTTGCTTGTAAATGCTTATCAAATTTTAGTTGATTATTAATGATAATTCCTAGTAATTTTGTGTCAGAGACTAGTTCTAGGGGGGGTATTATTATTGCTGGTAATTGTGAAGGATTGTTTGTCTAGGGAAGAGGTTTTGGACACATTAAATAACATAAGTTTTGTTTTGGTTGCATTAAGGGCTAGATGGTTGTCGAGCATCCACTGTTCAGTGGAAGAGAAGGCGGCTTGTGTTGGATTGTTTAGAGTTGTGATGGAAGGGGAGGAACATATTATAGTAGAATCATTGGCATATTGGATGAGACTGGAGTTAAGAATGGCTTAGAAGAAATCATTTATGAATATGATGAATAGTAGCGGGCCTAGAATGGAACCTTGGGGGATGCCTGTGGATGTAATAAGGAAGGGTGAGGTAGCTTTCTTCCATTTAACTGCTTGTTGCCTGTTTGTGAGATAGCTTGAGAATCACTGGGTAGAGGAAGGGGATAGGTTAAGTTTAGAGAGTTTTGTAAGAAGGAGGTTGTGGAAAATAGTGTCAAATGCCTTAGAGCGGTCAAGGAAAAGAGTGGATACAAAGTGGCCAGAGTTGCGGGCTTTGTTGATTGTTTCTATGAAGGAGAGGAGGTACTATGACCTGGTCTAAAGCCATGTTGTGTGGGCATAAAACGCTGATTATTGATGAGGTAGGGTAAGAGTTGTTGGTGTACACACTTTTCAAGTAGCTTAGAAATAGGGGATAGGATGGCGATAGGGCGAAAGTTTGGGATGTCATTATTATTGCCACCTTTATGGACAGGAGTAATAAAGGCCTCCTTCCAGAGCTGGGGGACCTGGCTTTCTGAGATAAACTAATTAATTAGTATGCTGATAGGGAGATCAATGGTTTCTGTGGCTACATTTAGGAAGTAGGAGAGAATTTCATCAGGGGCATTGGAACCAGGTTTTAATTTTAGGAGAAGTATTTTATGGTGGCTATAAAGATGGGATAGATAGAGAAAGGTGGAGGTTGAGGGCAAGGGATGCTAGGGGAGGAAGGGATGGGAGCACAGTGAGGAGGGGTTGTAGAGGTGTTGGTGAAGGATGATGTTAGCTTGCTTATGGACTCTATGAAGAAAGAGTTGAATTGGGTGGCCAAGTCCATGTCAGAGGCATCTGGGTTGGGGCAATGGTTTTCCTTTTTTCCTGGGTTGAGGAGAGATGAGATTCCTTTCCAAAATAGTTTGGGATTGGTGGTATGGTTGGTTTGGAGAGTGGAGAAATAGGCTTTGTGGTCTAAGGTAATACATTTTTTTACTTTATTTCGTAGTGTTTTATATTTGTTTAGGGCGATAGTGGTTTTATTTATAGGGTAACGTGTCCAGGCTTTGTAATGGAGTAACATAGAAGCTAAGGTGTTTTTGGTTAACCAGAGTACAGGGTTACTTTTTATATGTTTTGTTTTTAGAGGGGCAAAGGAGTTGAGCAGGTTTGTGAAAGCAGAGTTAAAGTAGGATACAGCATTATCTAGGGAAAGAGTTTTTAATGGGTTCCAGTTTGTGCTTTTTAGTGCATTTGAGAAGGTTTAAGCATTAAAGTTCTTTAGGCAATGAATAGAAATATAGGTGTGAGTTAGTAATACAGAAGAGGGGAGACGGTGGGCAAAAGTGGGGAAGTGGTTAGCTAGTGGGTCTGGGAGAATATCACTATCAGAGATATAGTGAGGATGAGATACTAGAATCCAGTCTATTGTAGTTCCAGTGATGGAGTTCTTGGAAGGCCTGGTAGTGGAATTGATTAGTTGTGTAAAGTTATACAAGTTAATATTGAGTGAGTTAGTGGGAGATTGAATTGTGGGCCAGTTTATGTTCATGTCCCCCAGTAATATGCTTTCATGAGTAATTTTGTTAAGAGACCCAGGAGAGAATATCTTCAAGGGATGAGATATTGTCGTCAGGGGGAATATAGAGGGAGAGAACACATATGAGTTTATGCTTGTTTAGGTGGAGTAGGGTGGGTAATACACATAAGTGTACAGGTGTGCAGAGGCTGCCACTGTGAATGCTACAGTATTAACGTGATGACCACTGGAGGCTTACCTGGATGCCCCTTGGCTGTGGAATCTGTGCCACCCACCTCCACGGCATATGTTGTGATAGTTTCTTGTGAGCTGGTGGCTGAACCCAGGTTTGCCAGGAACTACTCTGTGGCTGAGAGTGGGAGTTGTATAGCAAGCCTTTCCTCGGGGCCAGCATGGTCCCTGGCCACAGCTGCAGCCCTTTGCTGTGCATGATGTATTATATCTGGAGCACAGTGTCGGACCTGTTTACAGCTCTTGCCCTGGTGGCCCACATCATTCACCATTGCTACGAGGTCTGCCCACAGTGCAGTGCATTCTTGTTGGTTATGGTGAGTCCTTGTTAACAGCACCTGGTGATGGCATCTCAGGGCATCAGTTATGGCAGCGGTTTCAGCTTCTGAGAAAGGTGGATTGCGATGCCTATACATCCCACCTGAAAGACATGAAGAGGGGAACACATCACAGGACCATATACATTGCTCACCATTATGTACACACCCTGCACATCCACATTTGCAACCACTATCCACCGCTGACCCCCACATCATATCCTGCCATATCACCACAGTATGTATGTGGCTATCAGCAACATAGTGGCAATACATCATGCATTGCCTTCCTGGTCCTTATGTTTCATGCTACTTGCTGCATGTGTATGAGGTGTTCAAATTCATTTACTTGTTGCACCTATTACTGCTTGCTCATAGACTGTCTACATGGTATGCTGTGGTGTCAACCTCCTACTGTTGTAGTAAGCACCTGGGCTGTAGACCCATCCCTCAGGTCTCCCTGGCCTTCCTCCCTCAGATTCTGGGCTATATGGCTGGACAATGTGCTACAGTTTCCCCTGTCAGTGTGGTTGACATGGGTGTCCTGGCACAGTGTAGCATCTGCCTCATGTACATGGATGGACCACCAAATGGAGCATGGAAAGAAAATAAATGGAAAAAGGTATTTAGCCTTTGAGAAATTTGATTGTTCGACATCTGGGGTCATGTATATTTTAGGATGTGATTGTGCCAGGCCTTTATGGTATGTGGGACAAACCACCAGGAAGGTTAAAGTTCATATTTTAGAACATCTAGGGGATATCAGAAGGGGTAACAGGGACAGTCCTGTAGCTTCTCATTTTGTTAAAATGCACAGTGGTAATATTGATGGGTTTATTTTCAGTGTTTTGGCTAGACCACACTCTTATGCAGGTAATTTTAAAACTGAATTAAGCAGATTAGAATATAGAATGATTTTTGGCTATCATACATTACATCTGATGGGAATGAATTTGGACAGTGGTATTATAGTTTGATTGTCAGCCAGTTGTGTTTGATTATACATGTTTCGGATTGTATTTATATATTTATGTGAATGTTTTTATCAAGTTCAGCATTCTGTATTTAGCATATTTAATTAGTATAATTTAGTTAAAGTGTTTTGTATTATAAAAATTGTATTCAATGGCACTTTAACTGCTTGTATTTCAATTAGCCAATTTTATTGGCTAATGATTTAATGATTTAATTGTTGTGGATATATAAACAAGATGTTTTTGTGTGATTAAATGTTCCACTGAAGGCGAATTGCCGAGGTACCAGGACGTGCTATTAAATGGATAATTTTCTTCATCTTGTTACTTGATTTTCTTTGTTATTGGATTTTGGTGTTTTCTTGGTTTAGAGGTTTATATGTGGATGGTCACAGTTAATTGTGTGTCAGGTGACAGACTCTGCCATATTGCATATGCACTGCTGTCTCTCACCAACAGGTACTGTCATGAGTCTGTCAGTCCATGTTGGTGTGCCTGGCCTCAGATGTATGTCCCTAGGCTATATGTTGTGAGACATGAGTGAGCACACTGATTATGTGTCCTAGACAGGTATGTCCCTAGCCTTATGCTGTCACCCAGACTGATGTCGCAATACATTCAGGAAATGATTGACCTTAACATGTGGCCTTTTATCCTGTGATATGGTCAAGAGACCACGATGGTCTGCAACAGATGGCCTCCATCTGTCTCAACTGGCCTTCAGGCATCGGGTAATCATTCTCACTACCCCCATAGTGCCTTCATTAGGAAAAGTGGTGAGGTCATCACTACCAGCATATGACTGTCAGCACAGTACACACTGAAGGCCATGCTGCTAAACCCTAGGTGTCTACACATGACTCTGCCCTCGATGCAAGCATTCTTAACCCTGGGGAATGCTGATATCTGTGCAGTCACATACACATGGTTCAAAGCTGCAGAGAGCACCCCAGCTTTCCCTGGAAAACCATCCTATCATACAGTCATACCTCAATGTGTGGGTGGAAATGGTGTGGGACATGTGATTTCAGTATATATGAGACACATAACACATCTCCATGCCTTACAGGCAGTAAGATGCATAGGGGCACCACAGGGGCAGTTCACCATTGGCAACACACCTATTCAAATCATAGCTAGCTACTGGCCACCACATGTAACTAGGAAGCCCATTCTGCCTATATTGACCTCAACAACTGTATTCTGATTTGGATCTCTTCCCTGGTCCTGGGTCACTTAAATGACTCAAACATACATTGGAAGATGTACCCACGCCAGAACACAAATGGCCAGAGAGCCATTAAGAGTGGAATTCCAAGCACCTTGGTGCAGCTAGGGGCTACCTCACATGAGGGAAGATGTGTTGCAGTTAATATTACATAACACAGGTTACCACTGCAGCATCCATACAGTGTCATCCTCCATGGCAAAGCAACCATCATGAGGTCACGTTTACAGTCACCATCTCTCACAATACCCATCTAGGTAGGGTCACAAATACATACACCTCCAATGTGGAATATGGCCTCCTGAAGAGTGGTAAACACAGCTTCACAGCCCCAAACCCCTCTGTAGGAACTGGCACCAATATCCACACATACGCATATGTGCTAGATGTGCATTTGTAAAGATGCATGGAGTCAGGTATACCCGACAGGACTATATCATCCTCTGCAGGGATATGTACACCTGTCTGGTGGACATTTTCAATACATAAGTGTCTATAACAGGGATGACATACCGTTGTCCAAGACAAAGTAGTGGCAGGTACCCATTTACAAGCCATGTCTCATTAGTGTGAACAAGCGAAGGGAATCTCTCCTGGAAATCTGCTCAGCAAACCCAGAGCCCACATTGTTGACATCCACTACAATCGTCTCCTGTTCTGCACATATGTCTGCAACATCACAGGAAGCACCTGTGTCTGCTCACTTGTGGTGGTCAAGGACACCAGCTATACCAATGCTGTAGGTATAGCATACTTGATGCCTGACAGAGTCAGTGTAGGCTTCACCCCCTGTCGCCCCATCAGTACATCAGGATTTCCACAGTACCTGCCCCTTCTCCTATATGTAGGCAACATGTCACCACTGCCATGTGAAAATCATGGTATACATCCACCATGGCAGCCTATCACATCACAGGATGCATCCTACATGACTCCAAGCATAACCTTGCAATAACATAAGCCACCATATTCAAAGGAGGCCTGAGTACCGCCTTTGTCCCCGCCGTGTGAAGGACAATCACTATAACCCCTTTACACTAAGGTGGTGCGTCCACCACTCTGTCACATTATACACCCATCAGCCTAACTCGGCTGTTCTGCAAAGCCATAGCACAGTTTATAGTGAATCTCATTAACAAGGACATTGGCAACCACCACATACTCCATCATGCACAGTTAGGCTTTCTCAAGGAAGGGATCATGTCTGTTACACCTGGTTGACCTCCTCTTTGACACAGCCTCCAAAGCCATGGATGGGGTACTGACAGTGCACACTGCCTACCTTGACCTGGACAAAGTCTTTGACAGTATAACCCACCTGGCCATAATACATATACACTTCCATTATGCATCACACCATATGTTACCATAGGGGTAGCACACTGGCATGCTGACATGACCCATCTAATCCACATAGGGGAATCCAACCCAAGTGGTTGACCCATAACTAGTGGCATAACCTGCTGTTCTGTATTTGGGTCATTATTATGTGTGATATACACATCTGTGGTGCAGGGCACAGCCAATGACCTATGGCCGACCATGTCTGCAGATGACTGCATGCTGTGTCCTGTCACTGTATTCCCTAGTGATATGACATCTGCCTAGCAGGGTCTCATGCAGATACATGACTGGTGCCAGAAAATGGCCAAAGGCTGCATATCAGGACATGCAGTGTCAACCCCTTTGGGGAGAGTGATGTCCCCACATATTATCAACATCCTAGTCATGCAATCAGTCATATGGGATCTGTGCACACAGGTCGAGGTCAACATGACATTTCACCACCATGTTACTTCTCTTCTATGGTAAACCTTCTCCATGGCCCACCTCATACCTACGGGTATGTTATCCAGGGACATGGGGTCCTAACATCACTGTATTCCCCACAATAAGACCCATTATTGTGTAAAATGCCCCATTCGTCATTCACCTCACAGAGCACATGCAGCAGCTAGGGGCATCACAGAGGTTCCCCACCAGGGAGTACCAGGGCCTCAAACATCTACCATACACAGATAGGCTATAAGCCTAACCCTCTACCCGGTTTCATACATACTCCTCAAAGGTGTCCTCTATCTGGCATGCAAGGCAATCATGGACTCCACATTGTTGGGACTGCTGTACAAGTGCAACTCGAGCTCCACTCTATAAACACACACATGCCCTCAACCTGGAGTGTGACATCAACTGGTCTTCTAGGTAGCTCAGATGTGTGTCTCACACACACGCTCACCCTGGTGTGGAATGGTCACCCTGTCCACATCAGACAGAGTAGCTATTTACATCTTTGCAGGTAGAATCTGGATAAATGGATGGTTAACTGCACATACACCCTTAGGATACTACCTGTGTTCCTGTTGGACTGGGACATCAGGTGCTGCCTTGCATACACATGGGTTAACATGTGGCCTAGGCATATGGGGGCTCAGGGCCCATAGTCTAGTAACCTTGTATGGTCCTAGGTATACCAGTTATAGGCTGTGTGCTGTGACAGACTGTGTTGTTACTAGTCCAGACCCATCACTGCCATCGACTGTGGTATGTTTCCTATAGCCGACGTTACAGTACCATGTCATACAGCCAACATCTGACAAATACATGAGTGGTACTACAAGTGCATGTGGATATTTCAGCAACATCTGTGCTACACAATAACTGGGATCAGTGCATATGTGGTGCAGGGTGTCCTCTTCATAGGTGTCTGACATCTGCAGTACCCAGATGTTTGCAGAATGTGTACATGTGCCTGATAGATGTAGACCCTATGCCAGACAAATGTGGATGTCTGGAAACCAGTTGGACAATATGTAATGGGTATCCCCAGAGTGTGGGGAATGTGTCTGTGACACGCCTGACCCCTCAGAACACAGTAATGGTACATTAATATCTGGTACTGTATTCATCCCATTACATTGTATGCTCAATGTGTACACACTGTTGCTGAGGTGGAGCCTGTATCCCCCCACTACTACTGCCTATAACCTGCTGTCCTGCTGCAGGGGGTTACCAGGTATGCTAGCCATCACTGTCAGGCAATGAGATACAGGTGTGGAGTACACAGTGACCTAGCCAGAGTACATCAGGAACAGTCAGGGACACCTGGACAATCTTTGAATTAATCCTGTATGGCATTCACAGACTGAGAGGGGCTCACTGACAGTACATGATGTAATATGCCAGCTTTATCCACCAGTAGTTACTGTCACTATTGTACAACAGACAATCCAGTAGCATTCATACATGATCTGACCATTGCTGGGGGGGACTCAGGGGCCAGAGCTGTGATCTATGTCACTGCACTGAGGCAAAAGGCAAGACTGTAGGTGCTGGACAGCAGACTAACAGCAAAATGTTATTCCAAGATGTGTTGTTGAGACCTACTGTTGAAATTCCTATTTCCCATGACTGCATCCCCCCATCTGCACCCCATTACATGGTTAACTCTATGACATATGTGGTATAGTGCCATCCTCCTTTGTGAGCAGAAATCCAGTGGTAGTTTTCCTTGAAAATTGCAGTCTGTCTTCATGAAGAAAGTCGCAGACCTGTTTACTGTAGGCAGCAAGTTGCCTTTTGTAGGTAATGCTCATGAACAAGTGATTGCTTGTATACCAATCTGTGACTCACACTTGCTAATAGCATCCAGAACAGCTAGGTTGCATTGCCATTAGTCAATGGCATGGCAATACAGTGCTATAATTAAGGCCTTCATGTAGGCCTTGGCCCTTTTCCTGGCCTGTGAGGAGGACATTATCGAGGTGTGGGAGCTACAACATCACAGAGAGTAGGTAGAAATACTGTCCACTGTTTGGAATGATGTGGAATGTCCACAGTTTTGCATGCTATGTTTGGCTATTGTTAACAGGCCTTCTGATTCTGTGGCAGTTTACTGTTTAACAATTTGCGTTGCGGTCAGTAAGGAGACAGACAGATGTGAGTGGCATCCATCATTTTTATCTGAATATGCATGCTGCTGCAGTTGATGCTAGTCTATCAGCTGTGTATGTTTGTAGGGGAGACTGTGACACATGTCCCTGTCACCTGAACATCCCCCACAACCCTTTATGTATGGGTGTTGTGTGGATGCCCTGTTCTAGGTGTTTGGGAGGTATGGTAGGTCTTTAGCAGGTAGCTGAACATACTGCTGCATGTGTAGCAGGCTGCAGCTGCTGCATTCTTGCCAGGAGTCATACTGGGGATTGTGAAGGCATTGGGGGACAGCAAGCTGTATATGTCATTGAGGGAGCAGTGTGAGCTCTTGTGTCACAGCATGGCCAGGGTGAGGGTACCCATAACCATCCAGATGAGGCATGTGCCTCTGGTACTTATGTTAAGTAATAGTGCTATGCAGAGAGTGGAAGGGGACATTTAGGACACATATTCATGTTTGTGACATGTGTCCCACCCTCCAGGCCTTTGACGTGCTACTGTGGTTAGCAGTAACTGCTATAGCAGCAATCAGTTGTGCTGGACATTGCAGGGTTCAGTTAATTCTATGTTGTATTGACAAGCATGTAGTTGTCATTCAACCACCTGGACTATGGGTCTGAACTGTGGGTGCCCAGATGTCAGACATACTAGGAATGTAACAGATAGAAATACTGAGTAATTATTATGTGAGGTGTAGTTGTAAGACCTATGTGCATGCATACAGTGTGTTACACAGGATTGGCATGAACGTGTGTGTTTGGATGGGTATGACGTGTGACACTGACCTGTCTGTCATGCTTTTGTAACCTCAGTCTGCACTGACTTGCCAGTACTTCATCACACAGAATAGGTTTGATGACAACCATGCCATAAGTGGGTGACACAACTGTAGACATTCTGCAATAGTCTGTGCAGTTGTCAGCTCTACATGATATTGTAGGCCTCCCGTCAATCCATCAACATGTCTTTGGCTGCATGCTGGTTCACTGTCTGCATCACAGGCACAAGTATGCTGTCTTTTATCATGTTATATGTAGAAGTAATGTCACTGGTAATCAGGATATCTTTGTAAAAACACCAGCAATTCTCTAGAGCTGAGTTGGGCTAATGGTCATATTCACTATGCTGTAGTTTAGATGGTTCTGGGTTCAATACTTGGCAGGGGTGCATGTTTTTCTTAATGTTACATCACTGCACTGCATGATATATTTACAGAAACACCAGTAATTCTCCAGAGCTGAGTGTCTATCATGTACTATCGCAAATAACAAACTAAAATTTCAGCACAGTATTAGAAACCCAAAAGATGTTGAGAAATTAAACTGAGTTGGTCTAGTGGTCTAATATACTATACTATCGTTTAGAGAGTCCTGGGTTCAATAGTTGGCAGGGGGTGTATTTTTCCTAATGTTACATCACTGTATTGCAGAAAAACTTAGAAGATACACAGATAAATATAAAGGAAAAGTACAAAAAAAAAAGTTTTATAGAGAATTGGGAAATATGGTAAAAGCAATTGAAAGACTGCCAAAAAAAAGAGGAAGTAGATACATTTTTGGAGAAGTATCTATTAAGATCTTGTGGAACATAACAAAAATGCTAAATGGATAGAAGAAGTAAAAGAAAGAATAAGAAGTTTAAAGGTAATGGATATGAAATGGGGTGAAGTAACAGCCAGAGAGATTGAGACCAAGTTAAGAAAAGCCTCTAATTGGAAAACCCCAAGCTCAGATGCAGCGCCTAACTTTTGGTTAAAAGTATTAATATCATTGCATGAGGATTTGGCCATGAGTAAGAGCTGTTTATATGCGCACCCCAAACAGACACCAACCTGGCTAAAAACAGGCAAAACAATGCACCTTTTAAGAGTGAACCTGCAAGCTACCCTAAAAATTATAGACCAATAACTTGCCTTCCGACGATGTATAAACTATACATGGGAATTGATGCCGACAAGAGTTTATAGTCATTTAGAAGAAAACTCAATTATGGCAGTAGAACAAAATGGCAATAAAGGAAAGTCATATGGACCAAAGGATCTTTTGTTGTTAAATAAAGTCATACTTGATAACTGTAAAAAGGGGAAGAATTTACATATGGCAATGCTTGACTACAAAAAAAGCAGTTGATAGTATCCCACATTCATGGATAAAAGAGTGCTTAAAAATGTATAAGGTGCACTCTACACTGATCAATTACATTACAGTGACCATGAAACAGTGGCAGACCACTATGCAATTAAGTCATAATAAAGGACAGATTACTATCCCAGGGATAAAAATTCAAAGGGGGATATTCGAGGGTGACTTTCTGTCACCGTTGCTATTTTGTCTTGCCATTAACCCATTAATCTATTTACTTAACAACTTAGGCCATGACTGCAATTTGGCTCCTAAAAAACAACAAAGTGTAGACTCCTCTTTGTTGATAATTTAAAACTGTATAACTCATCAGATGAGGAACTGAAAGCACAGATGCAAGTTGTCAAAACTATTTCAGATGATATAAGAATGTCATTTGGTCTTGATAAGTGTGCAAAAGCAACCTTTAAAGCAGGAAAACTGCAGCACCAGGAAAACATCAGTTTGAGACAAGAATGCAATACAAAAGGACCTGAGCAAGAAAGAGTGTATAGATATTTGGGAATTTATGAAGAATCACAATAAAACATGAACAAATGTGAATAAAACTTAGTAAGGAATACTTCAGAAGACTTAAATGAATCCTGAAAACAGCACTGGCATCTAGGACCAAAATCCAGGCTATAAACCAATTTGCTCTCCCTGTCCTAACTTACAGTTTTGGAGTGATTGACTGGCCCCAAAACATGTTGGATAGGTTAGATAGGAAAACAAGAAGGATGCTTCATGCTCACCAAATGATTTATAAAAATCAGTGCATACCAACATTATATATTTCCCATTCCGAAGGAGTTATGGGCCTCCTTGAAATTGATTATATGTATAGGTCTGCAACTGTGGGACTCCACACATATCTGCTGACCTCACAAGACCTATATGTAATGAAAGTTTTGAAACATGAGGAGAATTAATCTAAGATGACTTCTTTGCTTACTCTAGCAGAAGCATATCGGCATCAAGCAGGAATGGAAATCAAATCAGAAGTAGATAAAAATCAGGCAGCAACGGAATGTGCCAAAAACAAAAGAAAGAACATAAGGTGAAGGACCAGATGAGAAAGCAAGAAATGTGGAAAAAGCATAAATATAGTTGCAAGTATAGAACACTTCTGGAAGAACCTCATGTTGACCCAGAATGAATGCAGGAATGGTTGAGGATAGGTGAATTCAAACCAAGAGATGAAAGTTTAATATTGGCAGCCCAAGACAGTGTACTGCGTACACGTTGGTTTACAAAGTACATTGAACATGTGGAAGAAACAGACAAATGTAGGTTTTGTAAAACTGAATTGGAAACAGTCGCACACCTCGTTGCTGTTTGTGACATACTAATGGCAGAAGGACTGTATACTGAATGGCATAATAATGTGGTAAGACTGTTGCACTGGGGAATGTGCAAGCATTATGGTACTGAAGTGGTTGAAAAGCACTGGAAACATGATCCACAAAGCATTATAAAAAATGATGAAGTCTATATCAGATGGGATCACCCATTTCTAACAGTTCAAAAGATAGATGTTAGAAAACTGGATATAGTGGTCCAAGAAAAGAAGACAACAGTAGCATTGCTCATTGAAATTGCCACACACAGTGACTACAGTGTCTTGTGTACAGAGAGACACAAAGTAATAAAATATCAGGATTTGCAGGCAGAAACGAGAGCAATGTGGAAGAAAGATAGCCAGAGAGTTCCAATAGTAGTAGGAGCAACAGGTCTTATAAAAAAGAGTCTACAATCATATTTAGATATGCTACTAGTCCATTTAACTCTATACAAATTGCAGAATGAGTCATTATTGGGCACATTGCAGGTGCTGTGAAGGGCACTACTGCCTCACATCAAAGAGTGAAGCAATACTAATTTCATGAACTTTAATTGTACTTTGACTTAGGAATGGGGTCCATTCCTGCCACAGTATTAGAAACCCAAAATATGTTGAGAAATTAAACTGAGTTGGTCTAGTGGTCTAATATACTATACTATAGTTAAGAGGGTCCTGGGTTCAATAGTTGGCAGGGAGTGTATTTTTCCTAATGTTACATCACTGTACTGCATAATATATTTATAGGAACACTAATAACTCCCCAGAGCTGAGTTGGCCTAGTGGGCTAATGTACTATGCTGCAGCTTAGAGGGTCCTGGGTTTGAGACTTGGCAGTAGTAGTTATTTTATTGATATGCAGAACAGTGTTAGAATCAGATAAGGTTATTAAAGTAGTTTTAAGTATGTTTGTCGGATGTGCCGTGATGCTAAGCAGCACTTAGCTCCACTTAAACCCATGCTGTTTCCATAAAAAGAAAAGAAAACAGGGTGATAGGAAAGTGGTGAAACAGGGCAAGCAAGGGGGAAAAACAATACGAAAGGCAGGTAGGGATGTGCAGGATGGGTGTAGGAAAGGACCACAGCTCTCCATTTCGTCTACAGCAACGGGTGTGTATGTTGTGGACAATTTGGAATTTGAAGCCTCACATCCCACAGGGAGGGGTGTGGATGACATAACTTTTTTGATTAATTGCTGGTCTGATTGATTAATGGCAGTGTACATGGCTTGAAATGGAGAGCTATGTATGGGATGATATTTTCTTTGCAGGACAGATCACCCCCTTTTTTGTTTTTTAAAGGGGAGAGTGGAATGTTGAGGAAGGGTTGTAGGCATGTTTGGGGAGGTAAGCTGGGTAGGAGAGGTTGCATTTGCAGACATACAAGACAGACAAGACAGTTGACAGGGGAGGTGTATGACACATGAGGGGGTAAACACCTTGGATGTGTAGGGTGTTTGGGAATCAGAGGACCAAGTGCCCCCAAATGGAAACATTGGGACTGATCTCCCCACCCATGGGCAGTCACCACTGGCCCTTCATGGCCCTGAAGGTGGCTGTGCTGGGGATTGGTTGCTGGGGCTGGCCTGCCTGCTGCCACTCCAGGTCTGCCAGTCTGCCCTCAGTCTTGTGCAGACAGTCATCCAAATCGCACTTGATAACCCTGCGCACCAACCCTGGAAATTGGTTTCGGGTGACAATATCCTCTCCTCACCCATTTTCAGGGGGGGCGGGGCCCGTCTCCTGAGGTGGTTCCACTCAAGGGTGGTGCAGGACCACCAGAGGAGGCAGATCCAGGTTGGGTCCCAGACATATTGGGACCCAGTGCCATGACCAGATGAGGTGGGATAGGTGGATCTGCTGGGACTGTCAATACCCAAGCGTGTTATGGTGTTGAAGTTTGTCAATGTGTATTGGTTAGTCATGAACAAAATATTTCAGTGTTAGTTATAACAGCCTGCATGGTGTTTCAATTAACACAGAACAATAGAATTGCATAGTATGCAGAACACAGGCATAAATGGAATAACAGTCATTATTGTAGTGGTGCTGTGGTAGCGTTGTCACCTCACACCAGGACGTTGTCCCATTCGATTTTCAGCTAGAGCGTCTTCTGTGTGGAGGCATACATCAATGGGCGTGCCTTCGTTGAAGGTTGTGCATCAGGGCTGGTAACTCTGCACGTAAAAATCCACTACCAAACATTAGCGAACCTGAGTTCCGCTGTGGCGACCCCTAACAGGGATAAGCCAAAAGACACAAAAACAACAAAATTGTAACAGCATGCCAGTAACAGTTATGGCAAAAGGACATCAACATTGGTATATCAACAAGTTATGTTAGTATGCAACCATTATAATATATAACCAATAATACAACACAAGGCCCAACATTAGGTTTTGACAACAACATATTTGAAAAATTAAACCATAGACATAGTATAAGAATAATCATTTGTGTTGCAGATAAGGGGTGGGGGGAGAGAAAGGTATTCCATTACCAACTGTATAGGCTATATTTTTCACAACAGTACTGCTCAATATTCTACAAGTCTGTCCTTACTTTATGTGTAGAAGTTCCCTATAGCTTCTGTGGCACGTACATACCTTACAAGCTATCCAGAGGGGATGGTATTGGCCAAGCCAAAACAGCTACAGATACTTAACTGAAGGTGACTATTACATGTCAGGGGGACATATTTGACTACCAAGGTAAATTCTGCACTGATGTTGTGTTTCAACTGGGTTTATATCTGTGTCCAAGGTTTTTGGCAGCAGTGATCACTATCCATGACAGTGTGACACTTGAGAGACATGTATCGCGCACAGTACAGAGACTTTACACTTATCCTGCCATCATTGGGAGGCATGGGGTTAGACTATCAGCAGACGTTCACAGCCGCAACAGCTATACAGCCATACCAGCAACAGACCATTTAATTTGTCTTATTAACTTGGAATAGTAGTGTACTTCATGTCATTTTATTTAATGGAGTATTACCACCTTGCTGAGAAATGCTGATTACACACTACTATATCTGGACAAAGACATTAGTATACCCGTCATACATCTACTACAGACATTTATTTACCTGAAGGTCCTGTGGGGGGAAAATAACATCACATGACTGCTTCTAGAAACAGTCAGTACTACTTGTCTGTTACTATAAATTTATCTTAGTACCTGTCCCTGGATTTAAACCCCAGTCTGTGTGTGGCAAAATGAACAGCATACATACTTCTTATCACACTGAGCTGCTGGGCCACTGCTCTATATTGATTGAGTTATATGTACCTAAAGCTCACCTGGTGACATGTGTCCTGTTAATATAGGTAGACTGTCACACAAGACTGTAGTGACAGTTGAACATACATGCATGAGATTCATGCATGACAGAGATAGTAGGTGAACTGTGTATTAATACTTGGAATGCAGGTGTACACAATTAACCCCTCATGGATGGGAATATGTGTGATCTGTACAGACCATATCAGGTTGCTGAGTTGCCTACCTGACCCATATACATTTGCAGATGGTATATTTGCAGTCTACAGCTATTACACTTTCATACTTGCCTGCATCAGCGTACCTACATTCAGGGATGCATATAGCTGAAATGCAAAGGTTAACACAAGACAGTTCTGGGAGAAACACACTATAATGCCTTAAACGTTACTACTCTAGGTTCAGATTTTAGTGCAAAACAAATATCATATTTCATTATATCTTGTAGTACAGCTCTACATCTACATTTTAGCATGACAGTTATTTATTGGCCAGCCTTCATTCACTTCATGATGTTATACCCATGTTTACTTCACAAAACCTATAACATTTGATTTCTTGAACAACAGCCCAGAATGCACGCAATTGTCAGAACGCAGATTTATTGAGGGTGACATGACACAGTGATTGGTATACAGCTGACAATCTTTATTGTTCTGCAGTTTAAATAATGCAGGAGTTGGAACACATCTGTTATGACACAATCTAAGCAGTACTACCTTTATTTCATCACAATTCTGACTGCAGCTGTACTGTATTTGCTGTACATTAGGAATTAAGTTAATTTATTACCTTCCCATTTTCAATGCCAGTGTACTTTATTACCAGAACATGTATTATTAATACAGTAATCACATGTTATTCCCACACATTATTAATGCTGTATCAACATTCTTTATGTAACAGTAGCATGTTTCATGCTTTCATCTATATTGAACTGTACCTGCCAATACTCATTTATATCAGTCCAGGTCTATGTAGACATTCATTGCAGTACACTCACAACAGAATATACCTACTGGCAGTTACTACTGTACTCTTTCTTAGATTACTATATATTGTGAGACATATCTGTACTCACCACACTCTCAGTGCATCCTGGCCAAGCACCCTGCATGGGCCTCCAGGTTGCGAGCCCTCTCCTCTGCAGCTATGGGGGAAATACACCATTATGCATACCTGTCTATTAGATATTCCTACTATAATTTGATAAATCATGGGTTCCTATACTTATAAACTTCTGAGGCATTCTGGTCGTGAGCATCTTGGATCCATTTGGCCAAGAGCCCCCCCCCTTCACTTCAGGTCGTCATAATGATGACGCACTTGTTCACCAGTGTGGGGGATTCCAAGTCACATTGGTGAGGTCACATGTCATATGGTTCCAGGCCTTGGACTTGTATTCAGAGCCCTGGTACTGGTCCTGCAGCAGTCTGTCACCATGGTCTTTGACGAGGAGACCAACCATGACCCTGGACTTCAACATGCCTCAGAGCTGTGCACGGAAGCATGTTCCCTCTCCAACTCCAACCAAAGCTCCTGCAGTGATTAAACTCCAACAGGTTCTGGCTGTATTCCCACCTGGTCAGCTTAAATAAGGCTGTTTTCCCACCCTTTACCGCCATTGGACCATTTTTTAAAAATGCTAAGTGAAACTTAGCACTGCACAAACCCACTAAGCTTAGTTGAGCAGTGCTTAAATTGGCAATGCTTAGCAATGGTTAGTGGTGCACAAACACGCTTAGCTGAGCTGAGGACTACTTAAACTGGCATTGCTAAGCAGTGCTCAAACCAGCTAAGCAGATCTGCACATTGCTAAGTACTGCTAAAACAGGTCCTGTTTGGGCATTGCTTGGCTTGGCTTAGTAGACCTTATCTACGGGCAAACCAGAGTTGTGAAAAATATTGAATGTATTTGTTCATTAATGATTATTTATTATGTGTATCTATTTTACTGTATATCCCCTAAATATATGCATTTCACTACGTTATCTGGTAGTGCAACTTTAATGTATTGGACACTTGTGTGTAACTGGGGCTTTTATTTGGTTACCTATTAGATGAATGAATGCTTAAAATGCCGAGTACGACCTGCTCGACAGCTTTTAAGTGAATGTTCATTTAAGTGAAACCTAATAATTTCGAAACAAGAAGTTTCAAAAAGTTATAGTTGGCCAGCCGTCAGAAAGCCAATGGCTGACTTCAGAACGTTCACCTTATCTTGCTGCTCTTACAGTCCTCCACTGTGGTGTGGTCTTGTCATTCAACCTGTGTAATGTTATGATAGTCCTCCACTGTGGTGTGGTCTCGTCATTCAACCTGTGTAATGTTATGATAGTCCTCCACTGTGGTGCGATCTCGGAGTTGGTATAAATTAGGGGGGGTGGGGGGGCACAGCCCCCCCATGTTGGGGGGTGTGGCGGTGATGCCCCCCACTTTATTTTGTTTGTTGATTTGTTTTTGTTTTTGCTTTTTTGGGGAAGCGTTAATGGTGTACAGTACATTTTAGCCATCAGCCATTGCCTTCCTGATAGCTGGCCGACTATAAGTTTTTGAAACTCTTTGTTTCGACATTATGGGGTTTTGTTTTGACGAACTTTCACTTAAAAGCTGTCAAGCATGTACTCATCATTTTAAGCATTTATTCATCTAATATAGACCCTTTTATCCTCGGATCTGCAGGGCAAAATGAGCTTCCGGTCCATCTGGGCTAAACCAGTTAACAAATTTCAATGTACACATAAAAGAAATTGTTTACAACATTTCTCTACTGAATCTGAATGGCCAGTATTCAAAGTGTGCACCTACTATACACAAGGCCATCATTCTAACCTTTCAGCTCCTGGGAATATGGTAATCGGTCCTATACTGTTCTATATAGTTCTCAGTTATGTTTAAGCACTGCTGAGCATCGCACCACGCCATGCAAATCCACTCAGCTATGCTTAAACTTCACCTTTTCTATTAAAATTAAAAGCATCTGGTTTCTATTTTTAGATGTGTGGCACATGTTTATTGCTAAGTGCCCTGCCGCGTCCTGCAAACACACACACACAAAAAAAAGGGATAATGGACATTTTCACATTTAATTTTACTTCTATACAGTACTCTGAAAGTACAGGGGGTGTGTTACAGACACTGTAACACCCCCCACATAGAAATTGTACAACTGTCTGAGGAAACACATATTTATTTTAGTGCCATCCGGCACTTTGACAGTGCAGGGGGTGTGTTACGGACAATGTAACACACCCCCTACATATACATTTTACAACTGGCTGAGGACATACTTAAATTTAATAATGTAGTTCCATCCGGCACTTTGACAGTGCAGGGGGTGTGTTATGGACACTGTAACACACCCCTTACATATACATTTTGGAACTGGCCAAGGACACACTTAAATTTAATACTGTAGTGCCATCCGGCACTTTGACAGTGCAGGGGGTGTGTTACACATCTCTGAGCACTGTAACACCCCACCTACACTGATTCAGTAACAATGTACACAGCTCTCCCTCAGTAGCGTGCCTTCATTAATATGCAAGGTGCGCTGCCGAGGGGGAGCTGCAGACATGGCCACAGTGCACTCCGTGTAGGGCTTGCACTATTCCTACATGGAATTTATTAAATCTGGGTGATGGTATTTTATGCTTAACTAGCTACCAAATGGAGGGTTTTATAGGCATTTCACAGTGGCACTTTGAAATATTGTATGATACGCCATTTCCATTAAGGATGGGTATGCAACTTTCTGAAGGATTAGGAATGAATTTACTGCGTTATAATCATACCAGAAGTAAAAAAAAAAAAAAAAAAAAAAACTTGTGGTAGACACTACAATACACCAGCAAGTATATGTGTGTATATATGGGTCTACTTCAGAAAAATGAAACCCCAGAACACCAAAACTGACATCACTGAGATGACTTGAATGAAACTCCATTACACCGAAAGACCAGAAGCGCGAAATTCAAAATCTCGGTATTACAGGATTTTGAATTTCACACTTCTGGTGTTGTGGTGCAGGTAAGTATGTATGTGTAAGTATATGTTTGAGGGTTAGTAGTGTGTGCAAGTGTGTGTTGTGACTGTGGTGTGTGTGTGTGAGGGACTGTAATGTGTGGGTGTGAGTTTGCCTTGTGTGTCTGCTTGTGTGATCTCGGAGTTAGAATATTAAAGAAGGGTGTGTGTGTGGGGGGGTGCAGGGGGGCTTGCCCCCCTGCCTATCTGTATTGTAGGATGTTGTGTTAGGTAGTTTGGAGCAGTTGTGTATGTGTGTGTTATGTATGTGCTTTAACGTGGTTGTGTGTTTTCGGTGTTATGGGGTTTCATGCATGTGGTCTCGGTGTTGTGGATTTTGTTGTTATGGGGTTTCGTTTTTGTGAAGTAGATCCGTAGATATATATATATATATATATATATATATATATATATATATATATATATATATATATATGTGTGCAAAGTCATTACATCAGAAGAAAAATTTTTCCACAAAAGTGTACCTCTTCATTGGAAATATACAACCATGAAAATTCATTGTACAGCCCACGACAAATGCATGGACCACCTCAGCACTTAGATGCTTCTAAATCCTTAAGGTTTGAATGGAAGTATAAGGTGATATTAATGTGAGTATCCAGATGTTGTTCTGAAAAAGTGATACAAAGAAGTAATATGGATTAACACATGACCATTTATGCATAACTATTAAATATAGGGTTTACTAGGATTTCACAATGATCATCTGACTTGTTGCATCATACTTGAGTGAGTACTTAGCTTCTCTTCATGTTGGAGAATAGAGTGCATATGCAAAATACAAATGTAACTATCTGCTGTCATTGGATTCTCCCCTCACCCCACATAGTTTGGAGTCAAATGCAGGGATGCACATTACATGACAATAAGGATGGGTTCATCTTTTAATAAGTAAATCACTCCACAAAGCTCTTTAACTGAGTGAGAGTCACAACATGCTTCTGTTAGCAACATTCAAAGGGATTCAGAGATATGGTTCTGTATTGCTATGTCCATAAATAGTTACTAGACATGCAGTCCAGCAGTCAATTATGAAGCCTTTCTCAAATTCCCAAATACTGCAAAGTATTGTCTGGTTAAATGACTTACTCAAAATAACACAGTAGGCAAATAGAAATGTAAAGATTCAAACCCTGTACCTCTGGCATAGGGTGTAGCTCATTGCAAAGTCATTATTAGGCCTGTATAGCCATTTGGCTGCTCTGTTGTTTATTATTTGCTTCACAGCAAGCATATATATGGGACATTTGTTCTGGCTGACAAGTATATTAAACATCATAATTATATTATTACTATGTTAGTATGAGCACGTATGTTTAGACTTCGTATATCCTCTTATAACCAAAATCCCCAGATAAGGGCGTTTTATATTTATGAGTCATGGCATATTTGTCCGAGACATTTCCTACAAAATTTTGAAGGGATACAAAGATGGTTCTTTTTTTTCTAGAAAGATTAAGCTTACATAGTAATTTGACTACTCTTCTGTTTGCAACATTTGCTTCACAGCCAACATGTACGTGAGACATTTGTTGACCAACACATATGTGAGACATTTGTTGACCAACATGTACGTGAGACATTTGTTGACCAACACGTGTGAGACATTTGTTTTGTCTGACAAACTCATTGCATTTCATGATCATATCATTATTACATGCTTGTCATATCATAACTAAACTTACCAGAAAAAGTACTATATTCTGATATTTAAGTGTTAGGGAAGGAAAAAAACAGCTTTAACAAGGGCAGACTGGGATCCACAGATTCCAGTTAATATTGTTTTGCTGTCTTTAGAGGTATGTAGTCATATAATTGTATTTAGAGGTAGCTAGTCATATAATGTGCTGTGTTAGTTTACGTATCCAGGTGGCTTGTATTGAATTTTTTTATAACAAAATGTGATAGCAAGACAGAGATACTGACATTTGTAGATTGGGTCATCTTTTACTCAGAATATCCTTTAGGAATAGAAAGATGCACGTTTTGCAAACACTTCAGTGTAGCTTTAATTTTTTTTCAAAATTACAGATATAAAAATTATTAAAATATTAAACTATAGACTTGCTAGAAAGAATATACATTTTTGTATAAAAGTGACATTATACAAATATTTTGAAAACATTAAAATATAGATTTGCAATGACTTTCTGGCTTCAAGCTAGAAAGAATCTATTTTTTTAAGCACAGCTCTTTACTGAACAGAAAAACAAAACATCTATGCAAAAATCATGAAACACCAAAACTTGCAAGTACATCTGTTCTTAACCACAAAATGCACAAACAAAACAAATTTATAAAAAGAAAAGAAAACCACACACACACACACACACACACACACACACACACACACACACACACACCCATATATATGCAAAAAAACACATTTTTTAAAACACAAACGTAATGAAATAAGAGTATATTGAAGACCATTCTGAAGATTTGAAAATGAAAACACTACAGCTTTCATTCCACTTAGCCATATTAATCTTGGAGTGAGGCCAGGCCTTATGTTTATAAGCCAAGCTCAAAATGGATTAAACCTACTCATCAGCAATGTTGTTCCAATTATCAAATGAGCACAATAAAAATGTAGCATCCAAAGACCTGCTCCAAGAGTATTCCATACTACCTCTTACTGATGCTGTGCCAGGGATGGCAAACAGCCAGAACTTAAAGTCATCCTTACCAGACAAACACAGTCTATCAGCCCATGCAATCCCTTGTATAATAGCCACCATCTAACTGCCACTCACAGACAAGACCACACCATACAAAAATAAGAGGCATTATCTATAATACAACGCGAGCAGGTGGCACATCAACTTAGCATTCTGACCACTTGCAGCACAGAGATTAAATGTTACAGATATAGCAGCTTGGTGGTAACAAATCATGCTAAGGCAGGCCATCTATCTATCCATCCACAACCTCTTTAACCCCATTTCTGCACATGGTGTTGGAGTGTCACATCAAGATGTTAGTCGAATAGAGCCAACGTTCACTCCACCAGGTGGTTAGTCAAGACAGGTCAAAACCTACTATTTAACCAAATATGACAATTCCATCCATTTCTCTAACACAAACCTTTTATGCAATATAGAGTCCACTTAGTCAATGACTCTGTTAACAGGTGTTCAGGATTTTCAAAGAAGGAGTCCATATACTACCTTAAGTTTGCGGGTCACCTTATCTCCTGACATCTTTTGCCTGAGAGGCATTAAATCTGCCACAAACTACATGTGGATGCATTTTTAGCTGTACTTAAATTCTTTAAGCAAACTAAAATCTGTAAGTACTGCTATCACTGATGCTATTTAGGGGAAACTACCTTTTAATTTCCTCCACTGAAAACATCTGATCATAATCTCCATCACAGATATCATTCATAAACATCACACTTGCTGAACTCCATTCTACCCAGTGAAATGGCTGAACATCTATCTGAATGAAAGGGTTATATCAAATACATACAGAAAGGGAAACAGCATTGGTATGACTGTTGTCCCTTGTAACCACAGATTGATCCCCCCCAGGTTCCAGACTTTGTAGGGGTGGGGGGCATTTGCAGTCTATACTGGTGGTACTTTCTGAATCTGAGCTATAGCTCAGAAAGACTCAAGTGCACCTCCTTGGGATATCTAGCTGTCACATAAAACTAACCTATGGTCACTAGCCTATAACTAAAAACGTATGGAATTCCTGTAGTACCTATCAAAGTAGAGACGCTCTTCAATTTTATTGATCTGCATGGCAAAGGCGGCCTGGAGAAGGTGTCTTAGAACAAAAAATTATTTTGGAAGTATCCACATTTTGATTAACCAAACTCAGCTGAGGAAAATGCAACTGAAATTTCTTCAATTGCACTGCTTTCTCCCTACGTTCACCCCACAAAGTTCATAGTTTATATGTATGTACTAGGCTAGCTGCCTTGTGGATAACTTTAAACCTAAGCAATTTCCCTTCCAAAGGCAAGAATCAAACCCTGTATCATGTGTCTGTGAGGTAAATACCTTAACTATTAAACTAACCATCCCACCCTGTATGTTCCTCTGAACTAACTCATCTACCACCATAGTAAGTTTAATCTTTAAAAATGGACATTATGGAACTCCCTTATTGAGCAGATTGCTAGCCTTACTGCATAAGGCTAAAGATTTTTAAGTAAAAGGAAAAAAGCTGGTTTTGGCTCTGCTCACCCTTAAGCCAGTGGTGATGACTATGTCATTGATAACCCAAAGCAATGTGGTTTTCTGCTGCTGAGGTACACTGAGTCAGGCTGCCCAGCCATCAGTTAACCATGTGGTGAGGTCCAGCTGCAGTGAGCTAACATTAACATTATATGCACTTAATTGCTGGCCTAAATAGACAGCAATCAGCGGAGCTGCTAATACAAATGAGAGAAAGAATAATGGACACTCCTGCCAGGTCCTATAAGCTCTGATAGGGACTGACTAACTCATATTTGAACAGTGGGGTTAGTATATAGCATTATAAACCAAATCAATATATTCTTGTGGGAAATTATACAGTGATATTACTTTCAAAATGAGGGAAAAACTAATAGAATGAAATGCTTTCTGAAAATCAACCATAAAGGCTCCTGCATCCACTTTGCACAGTTGAAACAGTGTCTGGTTGTTGACCCAAAACTGAACCATATCAGACCCCCTTGCCTGCTCTTGATAAAACCAAGATGAATATACCCCACAAAGAAGGGAAGAACCTTCCCTAGCCTCTGTGATAAAACTTTAACAAATATTTTTAATTCTGTGTCCAAAATAGGCATATGTCAATCACTGGCTGCTTCTACAGCTCCGTATTAGGTTTGTGAATCATTATTACCTCAGCTTTAACCATTTCCACTGGAAACCTTTTCCAGTCAATGACCCACTTATACATATCTAACAATGCTTGACCCAAATGTTTCTTGAGGCATTAATAAAAATCATTACATATGCCATCAAAACCTGGGTCTTTGCCCCCAGGAAGAGCCTCAGCCACCTTATAGATCTTCTCCACTGTTATCTGCTATGTTAGAGCTGTCATCTGATCCTCGAGGGGGGGGGGCATGGGCCAGTCAAGCCCAGTTGTTTCATCCTTCAATAGAGTACCCCAGGAAATTGTATTTCTTTTCCATTACTGAAATTGCAGTGTAGCATTAGCAGGGTGTTGCACTCCTGAATGTGCCATTCTTCAGATGAGGTGTTACACTGAGGCCCCATCTGTCTGAGTTGGTGATAGTTCATGTGGATGTAACAGATCCTACAACACTTAAAAAATAGGGGAAATTGTCCAGTGCTCTGTTCAAATTTTCCATAGTCGGTATTAATACCACCTTGGGTCTACCCTGAAAAGAGGTTACTAATCTAATGGGATTAACCTGGTCAATAAAGGAAAAATAGTCAGTTTTTGATTTTAAGTATATCTAGCTTTATTATTTTTTTTGCAAAAGTTTCCTGAGGCTGTAGTCATGTGTCCAGCTGGATGTTGTTATTTACTCTGTTCTGTGACCACATAATGTTTTAGAAAATTGATGATCTGTATAGGTATCACATATTTAGACATTTCCTCTGACTATATTTATTTTTGTTGGGACTTCCAGTACTTGAGATTTTCTATGAAGATAGAACAGTTAGCTTAGATTGCAGGTAGAACTCACTTTTGAATAACTACTCCTGTGATATTGAAGGAGTAATTATGAATCTGTTGGAGTTTTTTAGTGGGGATGGTGTGAGAGAATGTTGTAGATTATGTGTAAGAATAATTTAAGCTGAATTCATAAGTACAGGTGCAGTTTGGGTCATTGTCTATTTTGGTGCTGGATATAGTTGTGAGAGTGCAGTTGATGGTATTTTAATTAGAAATTGTGTACGTTTTTTGGCATTGCATTGGTCACTTGTTGATAGTGCCAATGGCATAGACGGATAAAGCTCTGGCTATGACCTAAGCAACATGAACTCAATCAGCAGCTTGATGGTGCTGGCTGGGGGTAGGGCAGTGGACAGGTGGGCTGACAGGGTTAAAAACTGATGCAATCCCTTGCAAAGAGTGTCCTGGGGGTGGGCTTTTGCAGAAGAAATGGCTAATTACAGTGTATTTAAAACACGAAAGAGATCATAAACTAGAGTGCAGTTTCTGACAATCTATACTTGAATCTGAACGCAGGTAGTGTTTCTGACTACTTTCATTCTACTTGAATGGAATGAAGCCCCCACATGAGAGAATATGAGAAGGACAACATAATCAGAGTACCCAGAGTGACAGAAAGCACTGTGGTAAAGAGAAGACCTAGGCAGCCAACCTACCCCCACGCTCTCCACCAACATAAAAGCACATCAGCATGTCGACCTCATTAGGTCATTTTAGATTAGAAGGAAATAAAAATAGAGCAATGTTAAAACAAAACAAAAACTATTGATTAAGAAAACAGATAAGTTGTGCAGAGGACCAACACATTTTATTAAAAAATAGTAATATCTGAATTCCAGCACAGCAGTTGAGCTGTGAGGATGGCTTTCTACTACACCTGGTTTTATGGTTATTTACTGGATATTTCATGGATTTCTTTCATCAAATATACAGGCTTATATCTTATTTTTAGCCTAATGTTACTGTATTATCTTTCATCCTGCATATTGACTTTTAGATATTTTGTATCTTCCTGCCTTATATAAGTTTTAGCTGGCATGTACTCTGTCTTTAACAGTGTGGATAGCAAAATCTGAGAGAAGATAGAATCTCAAGTTAAAAAGTGGAGACAGCAAAGTTTGAGTGAGAGGGATGCTGCCCCAGGTGCCAGCAGTTAGGCGGCATGATTGGTGCTTTAGTCTAAGCATTGAACAGCTCATGATAGCCATAATCAGCTGTCCCCCTTAGGCTTTCAAATATTGTCTAAAATTTGTTTATCCCCTTAGTGCCTTTTTAAGCAATGCCAGCATAATAAAACTTCCAACATAGCAAAACCAACTCAGGGCAACTGGAAGTTATTGTCACTCAATGCCAGTTTTAGTTATGGAGACATAGTTTAAAGCCACAGAGAGCACATGAAAGTGCAAGGCTATAATGCCTTCCATACATTTTATTTATTTTATTTATGTTTTTATTTTATTTATTCTTCATTGATTGGGATAGTCCCACTGGGTTAGTAGCTTCTTTTCAGGGAAAACCCAAGGTTGTATCTATATTACTAAAGGAAATTTAGCCAGGGCATCGGGAACCTTCTCTTACTCTTTTTATAGGTGATCCAGGATCTTTTACATACACAAGCTACTGCACAGAAAGAGACAAGAGGTGGAGGTGTCTCTATTTTCATCAAAAAAAGACACACCTCAAGACAAATCAAGTAGTATGGCTCACTTAAGTTCTCCGCATCCAATTCACCATAAGAAAAGTCAGAGAATTTTGCCATTGTTTAATACCCTGTAGTCACTGCATCTGACCTCAGTATTGCAGATCTGCCACAAGGCCCTATACCTACAAGCTTATTGAGAATTGTAGTCACCAAAAACAAACTATTAAACAATAAAACACCACCTGGATCACTGCGTACTGGGACACAGTCACAATTATTGAGAATTCTGTCATTGTTTCATGGCCTGCAGTCACTACATCTGACTTTGATATTGCATGAGCTCTGCCACAGGACCCTTACACCTATAAGCTTATTGAGAATTTTGTCATTGTTTAATAACCTGCAGTCACTACATCTGCCCTCAGTATTGCAGCAGCTCTGCCACAAGGCCCTACACATACAAGTTTATTGAGAATGTTGTCATTGTTTAATGTATGCATATTTATCATGAACGACCTTGCTTTAATCAGTTAACTACATGCCTGCTCTGTGATTGAATGTCCTTGTGTAATAGTCCAGACACTCTAAGGATCTCGTACTAAGTAGACCACTGCCCACTTTTGTTTGACCAGTAGACTATACTGCATATGCCAGTTATTTAGTCTCAGGAAATGACAGATAACCTGTTCTATTCATATCTCTTTGTTAATTGATTTGTTCTGGTCATAAACTGAATGCTCTCACTTATACGTTGACCTGAGGCTGGGAAGTCAGCTAAGCTTGGCTCGGCTTTGCTTCACTCTCCTACCCTACTCCCAATTTCCACCCGTCCCTCTTACTCTAATATTATACTTCTTACATACATATTTCAGTACTTGTGACTCTTATTCCTAAACCTTCCCCAAATGACCTTTCTACTTCTATACATACACTTCTGTTTCTTGTCGCCTACTTCCCTATCTATCTCTGCTAAATGTTTAACCCCATTCCCAAATATCTTTCTCCCTCCCATATTGCTTTGCACTATATCCATTTATAATCACAACCTTCCCAAACAGTACCTACCTATTCTGCATTTCATATTTTTATTTTCCTAAATAAACCCTCATTTCTTCTTATTTTGCCTACATCTTTATACTCGATCCTTTAATAACTCTCTATTCCTTACATTCTAGGGAAGGTACCAGAACAACCTACCTCTCTTCTTTTATAGAAAATACTTCTCTCCTTACCTATCCTCTTCCAGGTCTCAGAATCCACCATCACTGAATCTCCTACTGTCTGGCAACTTCCTGTTTCCCTCTTCATTGGTTCTTCCCCACTACCTGACATCTACAGAATACAGATACCTGTACTAAATTATGCTATTCTTCAGTTTATCCTCCATTCTTCTCCTCCCACTGTGCTAAATTTCATCCTACCATGACTCAATAATATCTCACAACATCTCTCCATCTCTGTCCCAGCCATCTATCCATACTTCCTCTTTACACTTTCCACACATTGTACCAAACCTATTTAATATTGTCCCTCACATTTATTCCAAATACAGGCTTATTAATTGCACTTTAACTCAACCCAAAACAAAATTAAGTGCAAGAATCCTCTTCAAAAAACAAGCATGCATAATTACCCAGTATTCTAAAATCCTTCTAGGAGGAGATATACACCGTAATTCTGGCCCACCTATCTCGATGAACACAGTTTTAATTCTCTCCCACACACTTCCATAACTGAAGAACAGCCAATCTCCAACTCTGGTGATCTAATTTTTTGCTGCAATAAATGTTAGAAGTATCTTACTTAGACTTTCGGCTTTTCCTGGTTAGGGGTCACCACAGCGGAACTCCGGTCCGCTCATGATTGACAGTGGATTTTTATGGTGCCGAGTTGCCAGCCCGATGCCCAACCTTAAACGAAGGCACGCCCATTCATGCTCGCACCTACCTGCATGTCTTTAGCGTTACTCGACCGCGGGGAGGATATGCAGACTCCACACAGAAGGCGCTCCAGCCGAGAATCGAATGGGAGAACCTCTTGCTGTGAGGTGACAACGCTAACTGCTGCACCACTGTGGCTCATAATAAATGTTAGAAGTATAAAAAAATAAAACTGCTAAACTACATGCCTGGATTTCCCAACATAAGCCTGATGTTCTTGCTGTAACTGAAATTTGGCTTAATCTGCAGTGTTATACCTCCTGGCTATAATATCCTACATAATGATTGTATAAAGAGGAAAGAGGTGGTATTGCTTTAATATTTCCCAGTACCTACCACATTTCCCCTTACAGCAAACCAACACCAACATTCAGTTCAGCAGCGCTTCTTATTGCTTTCCTTAAATAAACAGTTATAAACAAACATGTATTACTGTCCTTTACATCCCTCCTGGTGACAGTACAGCTGCAGATATTCTACACAGGAGAGCCATAACATTTCCACAAGAAATAATATTACTAGGTGATGTGAATGTCAATTGGTTGGACATCTAAATCCCCTACATCTATCATGAAGTTATATGGTTTCACACAGCTAATTAATAGCCCCACACATTATAGCAAGACATCAAATTCTCTATTAGACTGGATCCTAGTATCAAACCCTAGCAAATACTCCACCACAGGTACAATGTCAGACTCTCTCAGTGATCATCTCCCAATCCATGTGACTAGACGTCTCACACATCCAGCTAAAAAGCATATTTATAAAGCAACATGTTACCTTTCCAAGTTTAAAAAACAAACAAAAAAAACCAGTCCATCAGACTTCACACTGTCTATTGCCTTAAATTTAAATGTGCGGTCTGTGTATTCCTGTTTGTGTCTACTTAGGGCATTCTCTTGAATCCCTTTCTTTATATGGTACAGGTGTTCGTAAACCCTTTCCCTGAACCTCCTGTCCTTCTTCCCTATGTAGAATGCTGGACATTGTTGGCATAGAGCTACACAGATCACAGCTTTAGTCAGACAGTTACATTTGTATTTTATTTGATGCTCGTCATCTCTAATGGTAAAGGTTGACCCTGTAGACATGTGTGGGCAATAATGGCACATGTTACATCTGGACATACCATACCATACCTGACTGCATACTGGTACATGCCATGGTTAGCTTCCAAGATATTTTTTAGGTCGGGGCCCCGTTTGAAAACTAATCTAGGTGGACCCTCTATTCTTGACCTGGTAGTTGGGTCATTCTGTAAAATGTCCCAGTTCTTAGTGATGATCCTCATGATCTCATATGCATCTGAGCCGAAGGGTGTAATCAAACTACCCTGCCCAAGATTGTTAGTGCCTGTTTTTGTGTGCAAATCTAATGTTAAGTTTTCTGAAATTGTTTTCCTATCCAATATTGGTTTATAAAAACCTATTGATCTTTTTGACTGCACTTCTGTCATTATTTGATTCAGTAAGTGGTTTGGTTAACCCCTTCGAGAAAACATACCATGTAGTTTACTACATTCAATGAAAAAGTCTTCATCTTTTGTGACCATCCTTGTTGCTCTCACTAGCTGCCCCTTCACCACCAATCTTTTTTGGTGAAGGGGGTGGCAGCTACTGTAGTGTAAAAAGGTATTTGAGTATGTTTCTTTCCTGTATATAGTTGCTGAATAGCAACTATTAGTATAGTCTTTGCTAAGGTTAACGTCCAGATATACGATGTTATCTTTCCCATAGGTAAATGTGAACAATAAAAGTGTGTGGTACTGTTGAAGTATGAAACCAGTTCTTCTGCTTGGGTATGGTCTCCCTCTATTAACATAAAAATATCATCCAAATAACAGGTGTAATAGTGGATCTGATGTGGGGTCTGCCCTGATTTCTTCACATACTCCTCCTCCCAGTAGGCCATCACTAGATTTGCTACACTGGCCCTGCAAGGTGAGCCCATTGCTACCCCTATTTTCTGGAGGTAGAACTTGTTACTGAACATGATGAAATTGTATGATAGAATAATGTCTAAGATGACTTCAACAAGTGTGATTTCCTCTGCTGGTGCCCCTCCCTTGTGTAACATGTAATTGACCCATTCGATATCCTCTTGGTGGGGGATTGATGAATACAAGTCCTTCACATTGACTGTCAGGAAGTTCAAGTCTTTGTTGAATTCCAGTTTATTGATGTTAGATAAAAAACTCCATGAATCTTTATATATTTGCCCCTCTTTCATAACATATTTCTTAAGTCTGTAGTCTACAAATTTAGCACAGGAACATGTAATGCTATTCCTGGCATCTACTAGGGGTCTCATGGGTGGGTCAGTGATACCTTTGTGTATTTTTGGAATCTCGAAAAGTACAGGGATTCTAGGTACTGGCATGTTCAGGTAGTTGAATTGGTCCATGTCTATTTTCCCTTCAATAAACAAATAATTTAAAATTGTTCAAATCATCCTGTATGCTGCATTCAATTAATTTCTGGAAAGTTCAACATAAACATCACTTTGTAAAATCCAGGACATTCTACCTTCATACTCTTCATAGTTCATTATTACTAAGCCACCCCCTTTGTCAGGTTGCATAATCCTGACAGGGCCTTGTTTTAGTAAAGACAATGCTTCTTTTTCTTTTCTTGTGATGTTGCTGAATCCAGCATTCACCTCCTTACCATTGTTTAGACAGTTTGTTAAGTCTAATTCACAAATCTGTTCATACAAAGCCAGTGTAGGGTGTAGTGCGGGGTTGTTAGTACTAGCAGTGTGTAATGTGTTGAGTGTGTGATTGTTTGGACCAAGCAGTACTGTTAAATTTAACTTTCTTGCAAACAGTTTTAAGTCAATTAAAGTGTTAGGTAAGTCTGCTCTATGAGTTGGTACCGATGTATGCCCTTTAGCCAATATGTCTACCAGTATTAGATATATGGTTAACTCAGAAAAGTTAACACTTTAAACTCTTTTTCTGTGTTGTAAACAATTTTACAGTTCCTAGAATCACTTACTGAAGGTTTGCTCAGCGATTCCAGTTGTTCCTCCTGTTGTAGTATGTTCTAGCAGTCCTTTGCCTCAAGTTGTAAGTTGAGGCTGGTTGCCGAAAATTTGGGGCATCTCCTGGTGTAGAATTAACCATATTTTGTTGTCTGTTGCTGGAATTCAACAGTTCTATGTCATCCTGACTTCTGTTTGCATTTTTGTTCCCCAATTTATAATCCAAACAGCACTGTTGGTGCACATTGTTCTCCTGCCTTCTTTTCTAGATGTTGCATTTCGTGGACGAGTTGGATTCCCTGTAGACCATCCTCTGGCTTCCATTTGGACAATCAGAGCTGCGGATTGTGATGGAGCCAGCTTTGGATAGGCTGAACCAGTCTCATAGGCATGTCTATCTCTGTTAAGCTTTTTCAGCTTGCCATTTCTCAGTTTTGAAATGTACTGATCTATACTGATGAATGATCTCTCATAATCAAATTTCTACCTATTAAAGTCCACATTTTCCTTGATTTTTTGGTCTAGGATTGTTGCTTCCTCCATTAATTTATCTGCTCATTACTGATAGTGTTTGCACATGACTGATGGTAATTCATAGCCATGCTTGTCAAAGAGTTTCAGTAATTCGTGGTGAAACTCTGAACCCTCCACTAATCCTGTAGGAAACTGCAATACTCTCAGTCCTTTAGGGGTGATGCTCTCACTCATACACTCTTTAAAGTAAGCTATTTACAGATGCAATTTTTTATATTTTAGTAATCTTTGATCAAATTCTTTTAACATCTGTGTGATGTCTCATTCCCCCCCTAGCCAGTTGCTCTGTTTCTGAACTCCTCCTTGGTGTTTGAAGGGAAACGGGCTCTTTCAGCCATGTGTTCAGTAACGGAGTGCCAGTAAGTCCTGAGGGTACTTCTTGGTGTGTAGATCTTGTTTCATGAGTTTGTGTCAGCTCTTGTGGTCTATTTTGTAACTCCACAGCTGTGTTACATGCAGTACCACTGACTGCATAGTTTACTGTACTGGACAAGGTTCTACCCTCTCTTCATTCCTGGGCCAACTGAGTGACCAAAGGTGGTTGGGAAGTACTTGAAGGGTTAAGTGAATGCACTGATAAATTAGTCTTAATTATAGAATCAAGTCTAGTAGCAATGTCCTCAACTCACTGATTAAGAGCTCCTGTTAGGAGGGTAAGATTACCTACATCATTGTCCTGTGACAGCAAGATGGGTGAACTTGCTGGGTCTTCTGAAGCCATGAGTACAAACACAAAACCAGGAAAAGTAGAAGACCAAACAACAATCCAAGACACTTGCGGAAGAAGATAAGTCCACTCCAAGTACTGTATTTCCTTTTCTTTAATATAGCACAAGCAAAAATAATAAAAAATACAGAATATATATTGAAGTAGAAGATAAAACAACTGTGAACACAAAGCGCTTTTCGTTCCACCTGGTGGTGATACTTCTTCAGGTAAAGGCATTCACTAAAACCAGTACATTTAAATACAGTCCATGGTGCAAGCATGTTGTTAGTCAGCCAATGGGTGAAGGCTATTCCCAACACACTGATGATGCTAAGAGGGTCTACTCAATAAGTAATTACTTTCTTTAAGTGTTTCTTTCAAAACACCCTTTGGACTTATTAAAAGGCAAGTAAGTATACACACTCTCTTGTCCAGTATTATGACATAGCAAATCATACTCGTAATATATAAACATACAGTTGTTAAAGATATTTAAATATTTGAGAACCTTTTAAAAATGTTATTAAAAATGTTTGAAAATATTTTAAAAATATTTAAAAATGTAAATGTGCTTAAAATGCATATAACAGAATGTTGACGTATAAAGAGGTAGTAAAATGTACTAATGCATAAAAATAATAATGCATAAAAGTGTTCAGGACACTTTTCTGTCTTATGCAGCATGGCATGGCATCTTACAGTTAAACATTAGAATAAAAGAAATATATATAAATATTGGGGTAACAATTATATATAGATACATGGAAGTACAAACAACATTCCTGTCTATACATCATGGCATGGCACCCACCATTTGAAATATGTGTTACTAAATTGACTGCTGTTAAGAGTTCATACATATTAGCTTGTACTGAGACAACTGTTATATATTTGGCATGGATAGTTTGTCCTACAATTCATCATGTTAGTCATCTCTGGAGGTTTCTTAGCTTTAAAATACAAGAAATAGAGTAAACCTCATTTAACCCAAGGTAAGCGCAAGCCGTGGTCCTGAGTTGCCACAATAACTCTAACCTTTCTAAATGTAAATATTCTGGGACCCCTCTTCTGTCAGACTTTACACTGTATATTGCCTTCATCTCCCAATCCATGTGACTAGACATCTCACACATCCAGTTAAACAGCATATTTATAAAGCAACATGTTACCTTTCCAAGTTTAACCCAGAAATGTTCTTTGCAACAATATAATCTATTAACTGGAACTTCTTAAAAATCCTCCCTTCAGATGATGCTGTAATTGAATTCAATACAACTTTCCTAAATAGCCTTCCACCTTCTAGAAGGAAGAGACTGAAAACAAATAATGTAATTTGGCTATCCAAAAAGAATAGAATGCTAATGCAGGATAGAGAAAAAGCATGGAAGGAATTGCAAACATATAAAACAACTCAGTATCTTGAAAACTTCACAATTGGACTAAAAAACAAATAAATGAAGACAAAAACTATACTATAATAACCTTCAGAGTAATACTAAACAGAACCATAACACATTTTGGACATCCATTAAAGAAATCTTACATTCCCGCCAAAAATTCAACCCAACTCCCTCACCAAATAATTCACCACTCAAAACTGCAAGACAATTCAACTCTGATTTTATAGACAGTATAGGATCTCTAACTAAGGATTCCTCAACATCCAATCCCTTCCCTGCCCAACAGCCACATATCACCACAACCACTTTCACCTTCAAACCCGTGCCCACATCCTATATAAAACTACTCTTAAACAAACTTAAACAGTGTTTTTCTTCAGCTGATGACCTTCCATGTGGGGACCTAAAATAGCAGCCAATAGCATTGCCTATCCCATCTCAGTCCTTATAAAAAAGGTCTATCCAGGAATCCCACATTCCTTGTCTTTGGAAAAAGTCACACATTATCCCTCTGCACAAAAGGGGAAATTCAACAGACATTAATAATTTTAGACCTATAGCAATCTTATCCCCACTTGCCAAAATACTTGAAAAATTATTTCAAAAGCAATTGTTAGACTATCTCCTGCAGGAAATAAACTCCTACCTCCTACACAACATGGCTTCCATCCTTTCCGTAGTACTAGCAGTGCCCTTCTTACCTATATAAATACTGTCAATAAAGCCAGAGCTAATGGCAAACTAGTCTCTTCCTTATTTCTAGACTTGTCTAAAGCTTTTGACACAGTTTGTCACAGCAAATTCTTACTTTAACTGTCCTCACTAGTACTGTCTCACCCCACCCTTCTGTGGTTTAAAAGCTACCTGTCCAATAGGTATCAGTCATTAAAATGGCACTCCACGCTTTTTCCTTACTTCCCAGTCACCACAGGTGTACCACAAGGCTCTATCCTAGCGCTCTTCCTCTTTAACATTTTCACCAACACCCTATATACTTCCACACAACAGGCCATCCTGATACAATACACAGATGATTCTACTGTCATTTGCACATCTGATAACATAGCACACATCCAAAAAAAAAATACTCAGGAAGCACCAACAGCCACTGAAACATGGCTTCATAACTCAACTCATGCTCAACCCAAAAAAGACCAAACTACTACTTTTTCTCCCAAAATCCCTCTCTCATGAAAAAAACAAAATTTAAAGTCCTCTCTCTTGATAATACAACCATCAAAGTCACTTCTCATAGTAAACTATTAGGGGTGATAGTTGATGATAATCATACGTTCGACCTGCATGATTAAAATTACATGAGAAAAACTCATCAAAAACTAGAGATGCTTTACAGATACTTTCTCATTGACTCAGCTTGAACTGCATTTGCCTGAACTTCTCTTCTCCTCACTCTTCTTTATGGTGCTCAAATCCTTACTAACTACCAGGCTTCACAAAAATTTAAACTTGAACAATGCTATAACAAAGTTGCTAAATTTACAGCACAAAGCCTTCTCAGAAAGGCCGGAAAAGCCTAAATTGTTTAGAACTGCCACATCAAGTAACACACCCACAACTTCTATTCACCTATAAAATTATCCAGCATCCATCTGCCTGTCCAACACTAAAAACATTCTAAACAATTATGCTCCCAGTTGGTCATTGTGATTCATGACCAAAAACTCCTGTCTGCCTATAGATCTAGCAAATCTGCTGGGCATTGTCTGTACTTGTACAAGGTTGCTAAGGGCTGGAACTCCTTACTTGTATCCAAAAGGGCTATACCTTCTCTCCCATCTTTTGAAAGCACTCTGAAAGACTTCCTAGTTAAAATCTGGCTCTGTTCTTGCTCAAAACCAAGATAAACTATATCTCTAAATACGAACAAACATATTTTCATTCCTTATACCTCCTTACTCTCCTTTTCCCGCTTACTTCCTTACTGCTATCTAATTCTCTTCCCTGACTTTCTCTCTAAATATACCATTACCCTGTTTTTCCCTCACTTCATATTGCAATTCCTGTTTGTATTCGACTAACTTGCCTTTAATTTCTATACAGACTGTCTAAAATGTCTGTAAATATTAAATGACTGTCATATAATATGAGTCAATTCTTAACCAATGTTTTTATATTATGTCTAATTTGCTATAATTATTTAAACTGTAAATGTTTTTCTTATATTTTTTGAAGATTGTATAATTATTTTTCTTAAAATGTTTTGTATTAATTTGAGTCTTTTCTCCCTGGGCCACTTTTGAAAATGGGCTTCTACATTGTCAACTTTCTAGATAATCAAATGTTAATAAATAAATAAACAATTCATTAAGTAAATATTGAATGCTATAGATCCCCTTCTAAGACCCAGGATACCCATACCACATACCTAAATCTACTGGAGTTATTCACCACATAGACTGGGAAACATACTCCCAATACATAGGCCTAGTGATTCCTGGTCTTTGTCAACATTAGTTCTGTGGACCAGGCTGTCAACATCCTTGACCTGATCCTCACAAACATGGGAGAGCTTTGTACCCATCCATGTGTAATGTCCTCACTTGTCAGGTTGGACCATAAAGTGGTCTTCTATGAAATGACCCTATCTAACCCTCAAAAATTTAGAAAGTATTCCAGTGCTAATCTATTCTTCTTCTTCTCTTGTCCCTAGCTGGTGGCTGGCAGAGGTGGTAGACCCAATAGTCTGTATTATTTAGTAGGCGTCACTGGATTCCACACTTTCTTCAAGTCACCTTTCGATGCTTTTCAGTCCATAGCAATTTTTCTGGCCTCCTGTACGTCAAGTTGCCAGCTTCTCAGGTCCTCTTCAACTTGTTTAGCCCATGTCTTCTTTGGTGCAGATTTGTGAACTCTCCAGTTCGTGGGACACTCTCTCCAAAATAGTCTGTATGGAAATGGTGGGTGTCCATCCTGCACATGTGTCCAAACCAGCCCAACCTCCTGTTTTGGATCTGCTTGCTGATCATTGCCTGCTGATCACATCAAATCCTGATGCTCTCATTTCTAATGCAGTCACAAAGCGAGATTCCCAAGATTTGGCACAGGCATCGCATTTGAAAAACCTCAAGCTTGTTCAGGTCTGGCTTGAGGAGGATCCACATTTTCGATCCATAAAGGAGAATTGGCAAGATAAGTGCCTGGAAAAGGCAAATCTTGGTAGTGATAGAGATGTTTGTCCTCTTCCATAGACATCAACTGAGCAAGGCAAATGCTGCAGTAGCTTGTCCAGTCCTGCTATGGACTTCAGCTGTTGATGTCACCTTCTTTTTCTGGACCAGCAAACCCAGATACTTGAATTCTTGCATTTGTTTGATCTGCACTCCCCCAAGGTGGACAGTGGCTTGTGACCCATTGGTAGCCATCACTTTGGTCTTGTCAACATTTATACATAGGCCATATGATTGGGTGATGTGAGTGATGCCATAGAGGATATCTGTGGCCTCAGCATCACTCTATGTGAAAATGGCACTGTCATCAGTGAACATCAAGTCAGTCACAGAATTGGCTTCATTGTACTGGACTCTGCTCCTGCCCTTAAATACTCTTCTCTTGATGGTGTCCACCACTATGTTGAACAGCAGAGGAGAGACCATTTCCCCTTGATAGACCCCAGTTTGGATGGTAAGTTCTTCAGATAGTTCATTCTGAATACACACCTGGCAGGAGGAACCACTGTATGATGTTTTAAGGAGTCTGATGATTTTCTTCGATGTGTGCACTGTCTCTAATATCTTCAACAGGGCAGGCCAGTGGATACAGTCAAATGCAGACTTGAAATCAACAATGATGATAACTGTGCATTGTCCACACTTGATCCTTTCCTCCATTAGCTGACGGATGGTGAAGATTTGATCACAGCATCATTTGTTTGGTCTGAATCCAGCCTGTTCTTCCCTGCTAGTTTGCTCAAGATGTTTCTGCAGCCTAGACTGTATGATCTTCATATAGACTTTGCCAATGATGGAGGCAGGCTTATGAAGTGGTAGTTCTTGCATTCCCTGTTGTCCCCCTTCTTGTGGATGGGTACAGTGATGGCCTTCTTCTGTCTGGATGATCCATAACCCATAGCACAATTAGTGTGTGGAGTCAATGGAGCAGGATATCACCTCCAGTGCCTTGATTGCTTCTACACTGACCTGATCTACTCCTGGTGCCTTGCCATTTCTCAGTGTTCTGATAGCTGATTTCACCTCTTCGACTGTTGGCTTTGCATCAGTCACTGGGGCCTCATGGAGATTGATGGCTGGTGGATCAACTGTTGGTCCATGAGGTGGTTCATGGTTGTAAAGCTCTTTAAAGAATTCCTGACAACATTTCAGACATTCACAAGGTGAACACATGAATGTCTTGTAAGCTTTTCTGATTTCACTGGTGGTTTTAGTCTTCCCACTCAGTTGTTTGAGGGTGCAGTATAGGGTGCGGTACTCGTGTCTGGATGCTGCCTCCTCAAGGTTGGCTGCCACCTGGCTCCAATACACTTCCATTTATGCTTCAGCCTCTGGTGAACTTCTCGATTCAGCTTCCAGTATTATTTGTAGTTGACCAGCTTCGCCTGCGTCTACTGTGCTATGAGATATCATCAGATATCCACGGCTGCATTTGGCAGCAGATGGGCAGGCATAGTGATTTGGTGCATTCCATGATGGAGTTTGATATTTGTTTTTCTGCCTCATCCTCCATTTGGGCAAAAGTTGCAAACTGGTTTGATAGTCTGATCTGGCATTCCTGCTTGTGGATGCAGTCCATCAGTTGCTTCCAGTCCAGCCTGGTTTTCAGAGGTGAAGTGTGCATTGCACACTGTAAGAGAAGCTGCACCATGGCAGGATGTACTCTAATGTGGCCAAGTCCTCACCAGATGGGTTTTGCAATGTGAGCTGGTGTTTGCAGGGATACTGAAAATGGTTATTTCCCACAGTAAGATCATTTGATACAACAAAGGACAGAAAATGCAAGCCATTATCATTCATGTTCCGATGGCTTAATCTACCCATCATTCCTTCCCAAGCTGGCCTGTCCTCACCAATGTGGACACTGAAGTCTCCCACCAAGATGATCTGTTCAGTCCATGGGATCAAATCCAGTGTGTGTTGAAGCTGGTTGCATAAGTTATCCTTGGCTGAGTCTGGACTCATCTCAGTTGGTGCATAGATGGACAGAATGTGGGTATTGATGGTGAGGGCTGCCAGACAGTCTGATATTTGTCAGAAAGTGTGTTTCTTTACAGCCTGGTTATCCACCATAAACCTGATGCCAGCCTCTCGATTCATACCGCCAGAGCAATACAGCATCATAATTTAGGTTCATAGGTTCATAGGCTGGTACTAGGCTATCGGCCCTAAGGCCTATGCAAGCCTAGCCATAACAATTCCCTGGATATTTCTTCCCACAATATTTACTTCTCTGGACGCCTGTCTATCAGGGTGACTGACATGATCCCTGGGGTGAATTTCCTATCTCCCATCCAATCATCAAGGTTCCTTTTGAAGAGGGCCAATGAGGTGCTCTGCTTGACATGTATGGGCAGTCTATTCCAGAGTATGGGGAGTCGCTGGGTCAGGAACCTATCCCTCCAGCATGTTTTGTTCATTGTGAGGACAAGGTTTAGATCCCTGGAGCATGTGGCTCTGAGGGATTGGGATTTCTTTAAGTGGAGCATGTCCAACAGCTCAGGGTTTGACATGGCCTTGTATGTTAAGCAGAGATTGCCTCTGAGTAGATGATATGCCACAGAGTATAGCTGGTATTTTTTTAGATGGTCAGCATATGGCATCTGCTTTAGGCCTGTGATTCTTTTAGTGAGGTATTTCTGTGGCCTTTCCAGCTGTTGCAGATGTCTTGTGAGGTACATACCAAATGGCATTATACTCTATAATGGGTCTAATGAGGGATGAGTACAGTGAGACAATGACCTCCTTTTTTCTGGATGAAAAGCCCTTAGTGATGAGGTGTGCCACATAGAAGGATTTCCTGACTGTTGTGGCGATGTGGTTATCGAAAGTGAGACCACTGTCCACCTGTGTCCCTACGTCTCTCATCACACTTTCTATGTTTAGTGTCCTGCCACCTATGTGGTAACTCATGGGTACATGTTTTTTTTCCAAAGGGGATAACTATACATTTCTTGGCATTAAGCTTGAGCCCATGGCTCTGGCACCAGGCATCTGTTTCTGTAAGGCCCTTTTGTAGAATATCCACATCATTTGGGTATTCAATAATGGCTCCCAGTTTGCAGTCATCTGTAAACTTTGTTAGTTCCCTTAGTGTTGGCCTGTACTTCAGAGAAGTAGATGCCAAACAACAGTGGTCCCAGGGCTGAACCCTGAGGTACTCCACTTGTCACTTGTCTGGAGCTGGATTTGGAGTCAGCTACTTTTACCGTCTGGGTTCTGTCAGTAAGCCAGTTGGCAACCCATCGAGTGACGTAGGAATTTATGCCCAGCTTAGTAAGTTTATCTATGATTCCAGAGTGGGGGATGGTGTTGAAGGCCTTGGTGAGGTCCGGATAGGCTGTGTGGACCACCTTACCCTCATCCACAGCTCTGGAGACTGATTCGAAGAAGTCAATCAGATTCAGGAGACAAGATCGGTCCTTCACAAACCCAAACTGGATGGGGTCCAGTGTTTGAAGGTTGCCAATGTCTTTGTTTATAAGTTCCATGATAATGCGTTCCATGCCCTTGCAGATCAGGCTTGTCAGACTGATGGGGCGGTAGTTCCTGGGATCCAAGGCAGATCCTCCCTTGCGGAGCGGGATAACTGTAGCTGTGCGCCACTCAGTGGGCACGAAGCCTGAGGTGAGGCTATGATTAAACATGACACTTAGGTGAGGTGCCAGTTCATTTTATAGTTCATTCAGTACACAGCCTGGGATGTCATCTAGTCCCATGGATGCTGTATTCTTAGCTTTGGAGAATGTGGTTTCTACCTGTGTGGCCATGATTATCGGAATTTGGCAATCTTTTGGTATTGAGATGGGCCCTTTTAGGGAGTGAGAGGGGAGTGAAGTTGGCACTAAATTGATCTGCCAGGATATTGGCAATATCCTTGGAATCAGTATATTTAATGCAATTCTGTTGTAGCTCAGAGCAGATCTGAGCATTGCCATTTAGATTCTTGACATAACTATAGAATGCCTTGTGGTTGTCTTTGGAATCTTTGGCTATTTTATTTTCGTAACTAGTTGCTGAGGATTTTATGAGGATTTCATTGACTGTAGGTGGTTGGACAGTCAATATTCCAGATCCAGTGATCAAGATTTTGCATTTCACTAATTCCTTGGCAATGATTTCCTTTTGGCTGATGTGGTGGCTGGTTTGAATGTTCCATGTGACAACACTGGTTTTCAACATTGGTGTAATGAATTTTCTTCAGTCAGTAACCCATTTCTCAACAGCACACTGGGTCTCCAATGTTGGTGCATCCACTGCCCTGGATATGGTAGCATGAGCAAAGGAGTTTGTTCAAATTTCCATGTGGTTTCTTGCCTGGTTTGCCTGGTTTCCCAGTTTTGATCACCGCAGGAGGGTGACCACCCTCCTCCTTTTGCAGCTGGACTTGGGACCTTCCAAGGCTGAGTTAGCCTGTTACTACTCAGTGATACCCTGGCAACATTTCAAGCCCCTCAAACCACATGAACTCCACTGCTTATGATGAAATGTTTACAGAAACCCTATCCCATCATGCAAACAACTGCACTGTGGCAGTGGTACCCACCAGGAATAAGATTAGGAGCACCTCAAAGAACAAGGTACCCTGGTGGAATTCCAGTATCAGCAAGATATATAGCAAAAGAAAAAAAACAATGGCCAAATCCAGGCAGGGTGATGCTCAGCAAGTCAAGAAACATCCCTCATCAAAACAAATAAGCAACTTAGGAGTCTTATAAAAGTTCACTAAAACCAAATCTGAAGCAAAGACAGCCTTTCAGGCACTGGCAATCATAAAGTCTTCTTCAGGTATGTATGTAACCTTAAATGTAATACCCAACAGTGTGGTGAACTAATTGTAAATGGTACCACTTATACAGAACCAGAAAATATAGCAAACCTTCTGGCTGCAATGTCAACCTACTCCCCCACTCACACCCCCAGAGATACATTTGATCATAACTCCCTTGGCTATCACTACAGAATAAGTTCTCAATGTGCTCTCCAAGGCAAAAAATACTGCATTTATGTACCCTGATAATATAACAGGATGCCTCCTAAATAACATGAAATGTGATCTGTTCTGCTTTCTAGAATCACTGTCCAACCTTAGTCTCCAAACTCACTTCATGCCCAGTGAATGGAGGACTTCAACATTTGCTCCTCCACACAAGGGCAGGAGATCTACTGACTCAGGTAACTACAGGCCCATAAGTCAGACTAGTCTCATTTGCAAGAACATGGAAAGAATAATCCTGGATATGAAAAACATAGCAAATATTCAGACATTAGATAAACACAGTTTGGATCCATCAAGGGCAGCTCATGCCTACTCAGTCTGGTAGACTTTTAGAGAGTCACCAAAGGGCAGAATTGTACACACTGCTATTCTTGACCTGGCCATGGTATTCAACAGTATTCCCCATTCAGGCATTGTTACAAAATATCAGTGTCCCCCTTTCTGTTACAACCAAGGCTGTTTGGTGATGCGCAAGCACCGTTCATTAGTTTAGCCTAAATTTTCCCTATCAAATAGAACTGTGGATTAAATCGTACTTTTTTTACTCCTTATTACCGACTGCTTTTCTAACCTGACCTCATTATGATTGCATGGAATACATTTGGCCCACTCAGCAACAAAATACCTCGGTCACAAGAGTCTTGCCTGCTCAAAGAGAAAAACCTTTAATTGTTAATATTTTTTATTCTTTACTACTGACTACATCTCTAACCTGACCTCACTGTGATTGCAGTGGATACATTTGTTAAGTGCAGCAACAAAATACCTCAGTCACAGGAGTCCTGTCTGCTTAAAGAGAAAAACCTTTAATTCCTAATGTTTTTTACTCATTACTACTGACTGCATCTCTGTCGTTGCACCGGATACATTTGAAATGCACGTCAACAAACTACCTCAATCACAGGATTCCGGCCTGCTCAAAGAGAAAAACCTTTAATTTTTAATGTTTAGTAGTCCTTACTACTGACTGGATCTCTAACCTGACCTCACTGTGATTGCACTGGATACATTTGAAATATCTCGGTCATAAGAGTCCTGTCTGCTTAAAGAGAAAACTTTAATTCTTAAGATTTTTTACTCCTTACTACTGACTGCTTCTTTAATCTGACCTCACTGTGATTGCACAAGATACATTTGGGATGCACAACAATGAAATACATCAGTCACAGGAGTCCTGCCTGGTCAAAGAGAAAAACCTTTAATTCTTAATGTATGTACACCCTCCAACTTTAATACTGTATCTCACTGTGTGAAACTCTGCCGGCTCCTCGTACATTACCACCCCACACTCTAACTCCTCTCTCCTTCCCCTTCTGACATAGGCTCTTCAGCCTCTGAGTTTACTGCCTAGGTATCAGGTATTTTTTATCTTTTTTTCTCTGTTAAACAATAGATCTTCTGTGTCCTTAATAAATGTTTTTGCCTCCTTCCACTACCTAGTCGCTAAGTAGCAGCAACCTTTCTTTCCTTCCTCCTGTTTCACTTCTAACCTTTGCCTTTTCTCCCTGCATGCCACTTTTTTTATTCGGACTAAAACAGACACCATTCCATACCTTGATTTTTTAAGAGGTTTCCAGGAAGTCCTTTTCTTACTAACTTCTTGGTAAACTGCCTGCTTGTTTCTGGCACTTTACTCAACTTGGTCCATCCCACTCCATTCTCCCTCACTGTGGTCAGGCATATGCCACTCTCCTACCCTACCCCCATTCCAACCCCCCCCAAATGCTCTAGGTTTATTCTTTAACCATCCTAACCCTCTCATTGACCTCCTCTTCCTGTAATAAACCTCCAGTCAAATCCCTCTACCCAAAATTCACAACCAACAGTGAACCAGCAATGCAGCAAAGCCTGTAAATATCCCAAAAACGACAAAGGATTCAGTTCCCAGTAAAATTTATTGTTTGTCTGGAATTAGCACCTTGGCCAGAGAAGTTAATTGGAGAAGTTTGCTTTAACATTTTAAAATGCATGCTTAATTATTTAGGCGATTGCTTATTTAACTTAATTAAATGATTGATGTATAAATAGAGGAATGTTTTTTGGCAAATTTGTACTCTTAGAAGGCTGTAATGGCCGAGGCACTAAGACAAGAGAAACAATAAATTTTACTGGGAACTGAATCCTTTGTCTTTTTTTGAAATCCCTCTACCCACTCTAGCCACTCTCCTTCCTAAACTAATCTTACTGACCTATTACCCCCCACACACACACACTTCATCTCATACCTTACAAATCCCTCCACACCTTCACACCCACTCACAAACATCACTTATCTATTTCCTAACTTCCCATCTCACCTCTATGTAGTGCTCTACACTTCCTCAATATATATCCCACAACCAAAGCCACCTCCACTACCCAGTCTTGAATATTCTTAATAACTAACCTCCACCTTCCTTTGTAGCTTATGTTCCATCCTCCACTTATCTTTTACTCCCAACCAACATTCTCTCTCATCCACACAGAATGCTGTTCATCTTCACCTCTACTACTCTTCTTCTTCTACTGTCACACTTGTCCTCTTATCGTAATACACTATCTTTCAAAACATTTTATCCTAGCCTAACCAATCCTCCTTCAGACTCCCCTTCTATTCAACTACATTAATCCACTCATTCTCAAGATCAAACTAGTCCTTCACTCATCTCACTCTCTAAAAAAACAGAGGCAAATACCCAATCTTATGCTCTAAAATTCCTTCTCTAACACTCATCTCCAACCCCCCCCAAATTCTTAACACTATATGAACATATGCAGCGCCCTTAATAAAGTAAGTGAATTCCACTCATGGAATGACCGTCACTCCCCTGACATGATAACTCTAACTGAAATATGGCTTACACCCCACATCTCTGACAATGACATTATCACTCCAGATAGAACATCTTCCTCCTAGACAGAGCCCGCAAAAAGGCGTTGGTGTAGCCATACTCTATACTGACCAACTTAGTATATTCCATGTCAACATCTCCTTCCCCAACTTTCAACCAGCAGAACTCCTAATAGTCAACTGCAAACCTAACAGCTGCAAAAAAAAAAAAACAATTGCTACCATCTATATGCTCTCAGCAATAATATACCTATACTTCAACAAATTCTCTCCTGGTTAACTCAACCCATACCTAATGACACTATAATACTCGGTGATATTAGCATTGATTGCCAATGTAACCCTTGCAGGTACGGCAAGTGCACGGCTCAAAAAACATAAACCAGTCCAAAAGAACGAGCCAGCACAACGTGGTAGAGAGACAGTATTTTATTTAATAAATAGGCAAAAGTACAGACCGGTTTCAGCAATAATAACAATGCCTTCCTCAGTGTGAAAAAAGAAACTGCAAAAAGTCATATTTATTACAAAGCAGAGACAAGCAACTCCAATTGATTGGCTGGTCATAATTGTTCATTAAGCCCAGGTGGAAACAAGCCACACAGCCTAATTATCCATCTCTTTTCTTTTTGATTCAATATAGTATGCCAGCCAAACCTATTTGCTTTATTCCCCTATATAATATCAATAATTGTAAACCTAAAGGCTGCAGTGGGATGTGTTAGAACATGTTTATAAAGAGCATTGCTCAATCTTTTGTGTTTGATGTCACTCAAATGCTCCCCAATACGATATTTAACTGGTCTTGATATCTGTCCAACATAAAATGCCCGACACGAGCAAGTTGCTAGATAAACTATCCAGTCGCTAGAACAATTGGCAAAGAATCTAATGTCATAAACCCTGCCAGTATTTCGACTGGTAAATTGTTTGATTTTATCCATGTTAATACAATGAACACAATGTCCACATGGAAAACAACCAAAAAGAAGTCCCCCTGTTAGGCCAGACTGATATAATGTATTGGAGTCAGAGGTACTATGTTTGTAATGATTGAAATGGGACCCTAATGTTTTGCCCCTTCTGTATCCAAAAAGACATCTATCTTGGAGCATGTTGGCCAATTTATCATCTGACATCAAAATATTCCAATTGTGTTGAATAACATGAGAGAGTACATGAGTATTCCATCCATATGTAGTTATCAACCTGATAGGTGGTAAATCCTGACTGATCTTGTCCTTATTTGTCGAAAGATCTGTCCAATCCAAAGATGAGACCTCCCGACATGCCATGGTAACCGTATCTGACTTGTACCCATGGGTTTTGAATCTATTAACCATGTCCTGCCTGTGATGTTCGTATTTATTAGGATCGGAGCAGATACGCTTAATTCTAAGGAATTGTGACTCTGGGATATTCCGTATAATATGGGGTGTATGATGACTGGACGCATGGAATAATGAATTGTACTGAGGGTATTTGCGGAATACCTGGGTGTCTAGGGTATCATCAGTATTCCTAGTAATCAAAACATCTAAAAAGGTGATTTGATTCAAATCATGGTTACATGTGAATTGAATCCCCCATTTATTACTGTTAATATAGTCCATGAATCCTGTAGCTAGGCAATGTCCGCTTTCCAAACTAATCAACAGTTTAATAACAACGCCAGATATCCATCTCAGACAAGTATAGATTTTGAAGTGGATCATAAATTAGTTGTTCCTCTATGTATTCCATAAATAAATCAGCATAAATGGGGGCAGAAGATGCCCCCATGGCTGTCCCGTGAGTCTGCCAAAAACAGTTGTCTTTATAATAAAAGACATTCTTGGTTAATACATGTTCTGTTAATCCAATGAGAAAAGTGTTAAAACCCGGTGGGTACAATTCAGAAATGGTCAACCAATGTTCAATAGCTAGAAGCCCAGCCCAATGAGCTATATTGGTATAAAGGGCTGACACATCTAGTGTACATAAGGACCACCCTGGTTCAATCTGAGTGTCAGCTATAATTTGGAGGAACTCGGTCGTATCTTGGATATGAGCTGTGACATATCTGAGTATTGGACGAAGATGTTGTGTTAAATATACAGACAGTGGTTCAGTAAGTAAATCACGACCAGACACAATTGGTCTACCAGGGGGATCAGAGATGGATTTATGGAGTTTGGGCAATAAATACAGGTACTGTCTCTGATGATCTGATACCATTAGATGTTTAGAGACAGTTTCAGATATGATCCACTCCTCAACTGTTGATTGATAAAGGTGTCAATTTGTTGCTTAAATGTGCTCATAGGATCCAGTGGCACGGGCATGTAATATAACCTGTTATTCAGCTGTCTGAGGGCTTCAGTATCATATTTCTTCCAATCCATCATAACAATAGCACCCCCTTTGTCAGCTGGCAGAATGACAATATTCTTGTTAGACTTCAATTCTTGTAGGGCTAGTTGTTGATCCTTTGAGAAATTGTGGGATGTAGGTCCCATGTCCCGATAATGCAGGTGTAGATCTTTGAGTACTTTATTCATAAATGTTTGAACTACCAAATGTATAGGTGGCATAAAGCTGGATTTCTGAAAATGAAAAGATTTGTCAACTGAAACATTATCATGTTGTCCAAAAAATAATTTTAGGTTCAGTGTATGACAAAGTGCACTGATATCGGCAGCAAAAACATTTTCAGCCACAAAAAATGCAGGAACAAAATTAAGACCTTTATTCAGCAATTCCAATTCAATAGGTGTAAAAGAATAAGAAGAAATATTCAGAACATTCTGACATTCACTTATTTGTTGCTTATCAATTATAATAATGTTTCTACATTTGGAATGTCCACGATGTTTACGTCCTGCCGTGCGTTTGTTCCCCCTAAAGGGATGTCTGTGTGAATGCGTTTGGGTGTGGGTGAGGTCATAGACTGTTGTGCTTCAGAGTCAGTCATGGAAGAAGACTCTTCCCCTGATGTCCCCCCAAAAGCCATAGTGTTTTTTCTTAAAATCGACCTGGGTCATTTCCTTTTGTTGGGCTTGGTCCCACTATTCATAAATTTGACATTCTTCTGTGGTCCAAAAGGTCTGCCTCGGTCATAGTCTGCCTGATCCCTATTACACTTGTGAATCTTCCTTTCCCTAAGTTGTTTTTCTAATGTCAGTAACTCTTAACTAAGTTGCTGAAGACAAGTGTGATAATTAACTTGTCCCTCAAAGGGTTTGGTATCCTCACATAATTTTGTTACTTCAAGCAAACCCTGATCAATACATCTGTTATAATATGAGGCCAGAGCATCTACAAAGCCCATAGAGGCTTGTTGTTGAACAGAACCCCATTGTTGATCTAAATCCTGATCCACCATGGGTACCAATGGCTGAAGCCAGACCCAAAGGCCCCTGGGACAAATATTTTTGGCTAAATAAGCCTTAAATAAATGGAGATGCCAAACATCAGTCCTGAGGGACTTCATGTTTCTAGATAATCTAGAAAACACCTCATTACAACTGGACACCTGTGGATTTTTATCAGATTCCTGAAGAGCTTAACCCAAAAATACCAATGTCATCACGATCCGATGATAATCCCATTAAAAGTTGACTTAACTCCATCTTAAACAAATATAAGGACACTATATTCCAAATGATAAAACAGGCTAAGCCGTATAGATAAAAAATGATAATAATTAGAGGACGGTAAATATGTGTAGGACTAAATCAAATCCTAAGGGTGAATAGCCCAATTCAAAAAAAATATTACATAAAATAGGGCTAATATACAAAACCTTGGACCCACAACTGAACCACACAAAGAAAGGGCCCACCAAAAATCCAAGAAAAACTCTTAGCTATAGACCAACAGTATTGATGCTGTGCTTGTCCAAAGTAAATACACATGAACCATCAAAATCCAGAGCACGATAGCCACCACATCCAAAATAGTACCTACCTAAAAAGTATATAATAACTATTTAACCAGAGGTTTCTAATGTATATAGAGACCAAATAAAGTAGTGCTACGTACTTCTGGATTTAGTACAAACCCATACACAGAATACAATAATAGCCACTACTTAATAAAGACCAAATATCAGGTCCCAAAACAAATTACAAATCAGTATCCAGTAGGAAGTGGTGCTACATATCTGTGTGATATTCAAATTGGTGGTCAATGTGCAAAGAAATTTCGAAGAATCCTATTGTAAGTTCATTTACATGTAAAACACATGACAGAACAATATCAATCATGACAAGAATAATGTGGAAAAGCTGCATACAAAATATCAGTAGGGGACTTAAATCAAGTGTGCACAGTGGGGGGTACGTATATAGTGCTATTCAAAATATTTACAATAAAAATGATAGTCCTATGCCACAAGTACCGTCCCCTAAACCCTCTCAAAAAAGAGGAATTCACTGAATAATACAATGAGTCCATATAGATACAAGCCTAACCTGATGCTGTAATGCCTATATCAAAATGATCTGATTAGGTATGTTCTAATATGGTCAAACAGGCTACTAATACTATGTTCAAAATAGGTATCATACAAGTACCAATCAGCACATGTAGAAAAAGGGGAAAGTCACACAAAGTATGCTCAGAATAACCTGAAAATGAGCAGTAACACATGAGGCAAACCCAAAAAATGGTGTCCCTACACAATTATGCGACCAATACAACAATCCCTAGTGGGGCAAGACCAAAGGAACAGTTGTTATCTGAACCAGCTACAATCCCTTGGAACTCCAAAATCACTTAATGTGTCAAAAAAATTCTTGGAAAACTGGTAGTGTGATTAAGATTCAAACCTAAATGGGGACAAGATCCACCAAAGTTGTTCAATAATCCAACACAAGAAATGTTTCAATATAATAGTCATACAGTACTGAATCATCCATAATAAATTCTATAAAAAGAAAAAAATAAACAATTGAAATTGTAAGAAGAGACCAAGATGTAAACTAACTATAATGTCACCAGAAAATGCAATAAAATGCTAGAACTAATGAAAAGCATATGCCCATGTAGTTAGTGTATATTCAGAGGAATCCCGATATCCAAACACAACACTAGTGGCCTATTACTAAGTAGATGTAGATAATCCAAGCAGAGTTGTTGTATCATAACCATCCCAATAAGGAACCCAGAACAAAAATGAGTACAGTATATAGATTCAAAATGGCCCATCAAAGTTTAAACCCACCAACACTGACTGGCAAACCCTCACCCCCAATTCTCCTAACTCCACTATAAATCTGCATAGCTTCACTCAACTTATCACAATCCCAACCCACCTAAGTAAGCCAACCAACTCTGGTACAATCCTGGACTGGATCCTAGTCTCCATTCCCAACCTTTAACACAACCCCAAAACACTACCTGATTCTTTAAGTGACCATTTCCCTATTTGCAATCAAAGATATGCCTTACAACACTGCAAATCACACAAATACAAAGACCAACATACTCTATCTAACTTTGACATGGTGGTATTCAATGCTATACTCTCCTCCATAAACTGGCCTTCCCTTCCCCTCTTATCCCTTGAAGAAGCTGTACACAAACACTATAATCCTAGATATTATCAACTCCCTAGCTCCCCCTAGAACAATTAGAACAAAATTCTGCCCTGCATTATGGCTATCAAAGTCTACTTGCTCTCTAATGCAAGATTGAGACAAGGCATTGAAAAACTGGTTAAAATTCAAATCCCAGACTTACCTCCTAAATTACAAACAACTCCGTAACCTCGCCAAAAAGCAGACAAGAACATTTTCTACCAAAAATCCCAAACAAGCCACCACAGAAATCTCCCCAAAATTTGGAATAGCTTAAATAAAATTCTCTATCCTGGCAGCCCTAGCTCTCCTAACCCTCTTCCGAGAAACCTTTCTCTGGAAACCACCATCTTTAACGCCTACTTTATTGATTCCCTAACCAAATTAACCCTAAATAGTAACACCACTCAACTCCCCATCCCCTTCTTTGTTCAACTAATGCAACTACCTTCTCACTCAAACCTGTCCCCATTACCTACATAAAAACTCTTCTGAGAAAACTTAAGCCATGATCTCCCTCAGCAGATAACCTACTACCCGACTTCCTAAAGCTCGCTGCTAGCTCTTTTGTTTACTCAGTTTCAATCCTAATTAACCATTTAATCCAATAATCTTCTGTTCCCCTCTATCTGGAAACAATTTTATATCATTCCTATTTGCAAGGTAGTACACTCCACTGACCTCTCAAACTACTGCCCCATTGCCATTCTAGTCTCTTCTCTAAGTTACTAGAAAAATGCATTCATAAGCAGCTGCTGGACTATCTACTTCAGGAAAACCTACTCACACCCACCCAGCATGGTTTTCACCCAAACCATGAGACTACAACTACTCTAATTCCTTTCACCCAAACTATCTCACATGCTAGAGACAATAATAAGCAAGTTTCCTCTCTCCAAAGCCTTTATAGGTTCATAGGTTCACAGGTAGGCAATAGGCTATCGGCCCTTGGGCCTACACAAGCCCAGCCAAAAAGGTATCCTGGCTTTTGCCACTCAAGAAAATTATTTTCCTGTGCCACTGTCGAGCAGAGTCACAGAAGTGATCCTCTGGGTGAATTTCATATTTCCCATCCAATCATCAAGATTTTTCTTGAAGAGTGCTAATGAGGAGCTTTGCTTGATATACATAGGCAGTTTATTCCAGAGTATGGAAAGTCTCTGGGACAGGAATATATCCCTCCGGCATGTTCTGTTTATTGTGGTGACAAGGTTTAGGTCCCTAGAGCATGTAGCTCGGAGGTATTGGGATTTCTTTAAGTGGAGCATGTCCAACAGCTCTGGGTTTGACATAGCTTTGTATTTTAGGCAGAGATCACCTCTGAGTAGGCGAAAGGCAATGGGGTAAAGCTGGGTTTTTTTAAGATGGTCTGCATAGGGCATCTGTTTGAGGCCAGTAATCCTCTTTGTGGGGTATTTCTGTGGCCTTTCCAGTTGTTGTAGATGTCTTGTGAGGTACACACCAAAAGGAGTGTTGTAATCTATAATGGGTCTAATGAGTGATGAGTAGAAGGGAACAATGACCTCTTTTTTTCTGGATGAGAAACCTTTTGTGATGAGGTGTGCCACATAGAAGGATTTCCTGACTACTGTGGCGGGCGATGTGATTATCAAAGGAGAGACTACTGTCCACCTGTGTCCCAAGGTCTCTTATCACACTTTTGGTGTTAAGTATATTACCGCCTATGTTGTAGTTCATGGGTACAGAGTTTTTACCAAAGGGGATGACAATGCACTTTTTGGCATTGAGCTTGAGGCCATAGCTTTGATACCAGGCATCTGTCTCAGTGAGGCCCTTTTGTAGGATGTCCACATTGTTAGGAGTTTTGATTATGGCTCCTAGTTTGCAGTCATCTATGAACTTCATTAGCCAAAGACCTTCTGTGTTAGCCTGTACTTCAGAGAAGTAGATACCAAACAGGAGAGGACCCAGGAGTGAACCCTGTGGTACTCCACTTGTCACTGGTCTGAAGTTGGATTTGGAGTCTGCTACTTTCACAGTGTGCATTCTGTCAGTGAGCCAGTTGGCAACCCATCTTATGACATAGGAATTTATACCTAGTTTAGTGAGTTTATCTATAATTCCAGAGTAGGGGATGGTGTTGAAAGCCTTGGCAAGATCTAGATAGGCTGTGTGAACCACCTCACCCTTGTCTATGGCTTTGGTGACTGCTTCAAAGAAGTCTATCAGGTTTAGGAGACATGATCTGCCTTTTACAAACCCAAACTGGGTGGGGTTCAGAGTTTGGAGATTAGCAATGTCTTTGTTTATAAGTTCCATTATGACAAGTTCCATGGCCTTTCAGACCAGGCTTGTCAGGGTAATGGGGCGGTAGTTCCCAGGGTCTGTGGTGGCTCCCCCTTTGTGGAGTGGGATAACTGTCACTACGCGCCATTCAGTGGGCACAAAGCCTGAGGTGAGGCTATGATTTAACATGGTACTTAGGTGGGGTGCCAGTTCGGTCTGTAGTTCATGTAGAACGCAGCCTGGGATGTTGTCTGCTCTCATGGATGCTGTGTTCTTGGCTTTGGAGTGTGTGCTTTTTACCTGTGCAGCCGTGATTACAGGAACTTTGCATTCTTCCGGTATAGAGATGGGCTCTTTAGGGGGTGAGAGAGGGGTAAAGTTAGCACTGAACCTATCTGTCAGGATGTTGGCAATATCAGTTGGGTCTGTATATTTAATGCCATTGTGCTGTAACTCAGAGCAGATCTGAGTGTTGCCATTGAGATTCTTGACATAGCTATAGAATGCTTTATTGTTGTCTTTAGAACCAGTGGCGATTTTGTTTTCGTAACTAGCTTTGGAGGATTTTATGAGGGATCGCAGCTTCTTATTGAGGCTGACAAGGGAGCGCCTCCACTTATGGGATTTTACTCTCTTTTGCAACAGTTTCTTCCTTCTGTTGTACAGTTTGTTTATGGCAGGGGACCGCCAGATTGGCTTCCTTTTTTTGGAGGATAGCGTCTTGGTTCTGTTTGGGATAGCATGATCCATGCACTCATGTAAGTGCTTATAAAGTGCAATTGTGTAGGATTCAGTAGTTGTAACTGTATTGTCCATCTGCATGGGTGTCATGAAGTTCATCATTTCTGTCTTAAGAAGCATGAAGTTGGCTTTGGAGAAATGTTTTACCATGGTTTCCTTAATGGGGAGTGGGGGCAGGATGTGGATATCTAGAGTGATTAGCTTATGGTTGGATCGGACCAATGAGGCATTGACTTCAGGTGTGGAACACCGGTCACTCATGTTGTTAATGACTAGATCTAGGATATTGTTGCCCCTGGTGGGGGTGTGGATAAGATGATCCAGGGCATTGGAGTTTATGAATTCCAGAAAGCGTTGAGCGAAGGAGTTGGTACCTGAGTAGTTTTCCCAGTTAGTGGTGGGGTAGTTGAAATCGCCCATTATTAGGGTGTTTGATTGAACCCTAATATTTTCCAGTACATCATTAAAAGAGGAGTGGGAATCCTGGGGCATGGTGGGGGATCTGTAGCAAGCTACAATTTGGATTGCAGTTTTGCCCAGAGTTAGTCGCACTTGGATAACCTTGGATGCATTATGCTGAGCAACTAGCCTGGAGGTGTGGATATCCTTAATGAATATGGACACACCTCCACCTTTGGTGTTCCAGTTCAGGTTATGTGGCTGAAAGGTGTGGTATGAGTTATAGCCTGGTAGTGCAGGGGTGCTCTCTGGAGCCGTGAACCAGGTCTCAGTCACTGCACAGATATCAATGTTCTCCATTTTAAGGAGTGCCTCAAGTGAGTGCATTTTGAAATTTAGACTTCTAGCATTGAGTAGCATCACCCTCAGTTTTTGCTTGCCTGTTCCTGTTACGGTGGTGAATTTGTCATTTGAACCTTGCCTAAAAAAGGCACTATAGGGGCAGTAAGAACCTTAGCCAGTATCCAGAATCCCAGGGGTGACAGGTGCAGGCCATCTCTGGCAAAGCATCGTGGTCTGCCGACTATGTCATCCCAGGCAGACTAATACTGGATCCCTTTAGAATGACACCAGAAGCTTAGCCAATTATTGAAGTCAATCATTTTGTCCTTGTACTGCGGTATCATTCTGGGTGATGGCAGAATGCTACTCAGGGCTAGGATCATACCTGCCTGCGCTACAAGATCAGAGAGCTCTTCCATGTCTCTGTTCATGTAATCCAGGAAGGTACGTCTTTGGTCATTCACACCAACATGGACAATGACAGAGTCATATTTGTACTTGTTGTGGAGTGACCTGAGTGCATAGGTTATGTGGCGGATCCTGGCACCCGACAGGCAGCTGACAGTAACCTTCTCCTTGTTTAGTCTGGTGAGTGGGACATCAGTGTTTTTGACTATAGAGTCACTTATGACTAGGGTTTTGGGTACGTTGTTTTGCCTTATTGGCTGTGGTTGAGTGGCACACTGAGTCTGCAAGCTATGTGTCATTTGAGTTGTGATGGGGGGGTGGAGGTTGCTTTCATTTCTGCTTTGGAGGTCTCTGTTGCTTGAGCAGATTATTATTGAGAGCCTCCACAATTTTTTGTATTTCTATGTGTGGATTTTGGTGGTGTATATTTAGTGAGACTATGTGATGAGTGTGGTGTGGTGCAAGTGTTTACCTTCTCCTCTTGACTGCCAAGTTCAGTCTTGGTTGGAGAGAGCTTTACCTCCAGTTTGGCTAGATAAGTGCATCTCTCACAGGTTGTAGTGCTGGGTGGTAGGAAGAGAGGGTTGTCTGTGTACATGAGGCAATTTCTACATTGCTCCAAGATGCCCAGATTCATCAGATAGACAGGAGAGAACACTGGGAGCTGACCCTTGGACATACCTGAATAAAAAACTATTTTCCTCTAGATAAGTGAGAAAAGTGAGTACAAGAGCTGTTTTTCTCTAAGCAAGTGAGGAAAGTAAGTACCAAAACTGTTTTCCTCTAGGTAATGAGGAAGGTTGAGTGATGTAGTAAATAATAGCTTATTCAGTGCTTGCAAGTTCTGAACAAGTGCTGATCACAAATAAGCAAATTCAAGTGCAAAAACTAAGAATCTGTATCTGGACTAAAGTAGTTACAGGAAAGGGGGGAAACAAGTGCAAATGCGGGCTTTTAAACCAGAAAGTTGAGAGAGATGGAAAAACTGTCCAAACAGCCAATAACTACAATTTCTGGGCCAGAACCACTCCTTATGTGGTAGATAGGTTACCTAGTGCTTACCACTCTCACTGATAAGCTAGAAGGCTTTCCTCCAACACAGAAAGCTTGGGGGGCTCAGAAGCTTACATACAGTCCTTGATACAGCAAATCTGAATCTGGACTACACTAGTTACAGGAAAGGTAGGAAACAGGCTTAGATTTTTTTTTATACAGAAAAGTAGCTAAAACAGCAGTAAAAACAATTAAAATGCAGTGCAAGCTAGCACACTTGAGTATGTAGCGATGTTAGAACAAACAGTTTAAAAAAATGCAATTAAATTAAAAATGACTTAAAACAAGTGTAGAAGGAGTCTATTAGGTAGAATGAGGTAAAGAGATGAGACTGGGGAGAGTGTCCCAGATCTAATCTACAGTGAGGGCGGGCAACTGCAAAAGCCTCCAAATTTAAATAACAAGACAAGAATAGGGAGGATGGGTAGGGGAAAACTGACACCTTCAGCAGAGATCTGAAAAACTATACAGTGAAGCAAAAATAGTGCACAACTCTGAAGTCAGCCAACAATGATATAAAATTAGTCAAGCAACAATTAACAGTACACAACTCTGAAGTGACAGAAAAATATACTCAGCTCTGTATATCTCCAGATAGTTTGAAGAGCACTCTGTCAGGATGCAAGAAGGCTCCAGCAATGATATGCAGGCTGTTACTAACAGGGTCTAATTTTATGCAAGTAATCCTTGAGATAGTCAGATAACACACAAGATGTAAAACCAGTTATACCAACTTAAGACACCGCAGAAATAGGGGTAGGTGGTAAAAAACACCTTCAGCGGAGATCTGAAAAACTATACAGTGAAGCAAAAATAACAGTGCACAACTCTGAAGTCAGCCAGCAATGATATAAAATTAGTCAAACAACAATTACCAGTGCACAACTCTGAAGTGCCAGAGAAATATACTCAGCTCTGTATATCTCCAGATAGTTTGAAGAGCACTCTGTCAGGACACAGTGTCTTTGACACTGCCTTCCACCCTAAGCTCCTTACCAAACTGTCTGACCTTTATATCTATAACCCTTCCCTCTCTTGGGTCTCTAGCCACCTCACAAACAGGCAGCAGTCTGTCCAATGGCTCTCTTTCTACTCCCCCTTTCTCCCTGTCAGTACTGGAGTACCACAATATTCCATTCTCGGACCACTAGTATTTAACATTTTCACTAACTATCTTCACAATTCCTATACTTAATCTGCACTCATACAATACACTGATGACTCTACTATCATCTGCACCTCTGACAATCTCTCTGACCTCCACTCACTCACCCAAAACTCCTTTCTCTGTCAAAAATTGGCTTACTAACAACCAACTTAAACTTAATCCTAAAAAAATAAAAATATTCTTCTATTTTTCCCAAAGTCCCTTTCTCATCATAAATCATCATGTACCATCGCATCACTAAATAACACTGTCATAAACGTCATACACACACTAAATTATTGTGTGCCACCATTGATGATCAACTTAAATTTGATCTTCACATATTAAACTGTATTAAAAAGACACATCAAAAACTAGGACTGCTCTGTATAAATAAAAATACCTCACAAATGACTCTAGAGTTTCTCTAGCCTATGCTTATCTTCTTCAAAGCCTTCTGCATGCCTCACCTATCCTGACCAACTTACAATCCTCTCTAAAGACCAAGCTTGAACTCACTTACAACAAAATTGCCTGATTCACTGCAAGTCAATCTTACAACTCTCACCGCTGCCATTTCTTACTAACTTTAAACTGGCTAGAATTCCCCCATCAATTCCTGCTTCCCCAACTGTCCATTATTCACTCTGTCTTAAACAAACCTCTGTCATGCCCTGCCATCTCCTCACTTATATCCCTGTACACCCGCACCCACTCTCTTTGAAACTCTGAGCAGTTTCTCCTAGCAATCCATAAGCCAAATAAAAAAGAACAATAGGACAAAACCTATAAAGTTACTCAGTTCCCCTAACATGGAATAAACTCCCACTGAACATTAGCAATCCCCCCATACACACACAAAGTTTCAAAAAAGCATTAACCGAAACTCTACTAAAATCACAGATGTGTAAAAGCCAAAGCACTAATTAAATTCTCAGGCCCAGCGCTTCCTGAAATTCATCAACTCAAATGCCCTGGATCAGCTGGTAAACTACCTTACCAGAGGTGAAAACATATTGGACCTGGTCATCACCAACATGGGCTACAGGTGTTCCACACCGGAGGTCAACCTGTCACTGGTTAGATTAGACCATAAACTAATCACTCTGGATGTCCACACCCCACCACCACTCCCAATTAAGGAAACCACAGTAAAATACTTTTCTAAAGCAAACTTCACCTTACGTAAGGCAGAGGTGGTAAGTTTCACAGCCCCCACGCTAAAGGATAATGCTGGCCAAGATGCAGAAACCTTTACAAATGCACTCTGTGAGCACCTACAAGGATGCATGGATCATGCTATCCCTAGCAAAACCAAGAATCACTCCTCTAAGAGAAGGAAACCAGTTTGGTGGACCCCTGCCATAAACAGGCTATACAATAGAAGGAGGAAACTAGTTCAGAAAAAAAGAAAATCCCAAGAAGGAAAGACATCCCTGATCAGTATCAGTAAGAAACTGAGGTCCCTCATGAAATCATCCAAGGCTAACTTCAAAAGAAAAATAGCCAAGGATTCAAAAGATAATCACAAAGCCTTCTTTGGCTATGTTAAGAATCTAAGTGGCAACTCGCAGATATGCACTGAACAAGTGCAAAATAGCACAAAATATACTGAACCTACTGATATAGCCAATATTCTGGCAGATAGATTCAGTGCAAACTTCATCCTCCTTTCAAAAGCCAAAAACACTGCATCAATGGGACCAGATGGTGTCCCAGACTGCATCTTGCATGAACTACAGAACAAACTAACCCCCCCACCTAAACACGCTGTTCAACCTCAGCCTCTCCACAGGCTATGTGCCCATAGAATGGCGCACAGCAACAGTTATTCCTCTCCACAAAGGAGGGGCCACAACTGATCCTGGTAACTATCACCCCATAAGCCTGACTAGCCTGGTCTGCAAGGCTATGGAGTGCATCATCATGGAACTCATTAACAAAGACATTGGGAACCTCCAAACACTTGACGTGACCCAGTTCAGCTTTGTTAAGTGCAGATCATGCCTACTAAACCTGGTTGACTTCTTTGAGACAGTCACAAAGGCCATAGATGAGGGAAAGGTGGTTCACACAGCCTACCTTGACCTCGCCAAGGCTTTCGACACCAATCCCCACTCGGGTAATACAGAAACCTCACCAGCCTGAACATAAACCCCTATGTCACGAGATGGATTGCCAACTGGCTTACAGACAGAACTCACACGGTAAGAATAGCGGGCTCCAGGTCCAACTCTAAATCAGTCACAAGTGGTGTCCCACAAGGCTCGGTCCTGGGACCCCTACTGTTTGGCATATACTTCTCAGATGTACAGGCAAACACAGGAGTACTATGGCCAACCAAGTTTGCCAATGACTGCAAACTGGGAGCCATAATTGACTCTCCGGCTGACACGGACATCCTCCAAAAGGGCCTTACTGAGATGGACACCTGGTGTCAAAGTCATGGCCTTAAGCTAAATGCCAAAAAATGCATTTCCCATTTGGGAAAAACAAAACACCCACGAATTACCACATAGGTGGCAGCCCCCTTAATACAGAAGAGGTAATAAGAGATCTTGGGATCCAGGTAGATAGAAATCTCTCCTTTGACAATCATATTGCCAAAGTAGTTAGGAAATCCTTCTATGTGGCCCATCTAATTACTAAAGGGTTTGCATCTAGAAACTGTTCCTCTACTCATCACTCATTAGACCCATCATAGAGTACAATGCCCCATTTGGGATGTACCTCACAAGACACTTCCAACAGCTGGAAAGACCACAAAAGTACCTCACCAAGAGGATTACTGGTCTCAAACATATATCCTATGCAGCCCGACTGAAAAAACTCCGGCTGTACTCAGTGGCATATCACTTACTCAGAGGAAATCTCTGCTTGACTTATAAAGCCATGTCCAACTCAGAATTGATGGACATGCTCCACCTAAAGAAATCCCAGTCACTGTGAGCCACACATTCTACTGAGCTAAACCTCACCACAACAATAAATAGAATATGCTGGAGGGATAAATTCCTGTCACAGAGACTCCCCATGCTTTGGAACAAAATTCCAAATTATATCAGGCAGAGCCCCTCACTAACACTCTTCAAGAGAAACCTTGACGAGTGGATGGGTAACAGAAAATACACCCCTGGAATCACTTCATTGGCTCTGTTTGACAGAGAATCAGTTAATTAATCAATGTGGCGGTGAAAGCCGACACACTCTGGCTAGGCTTATAAATGCCCTCGGGCAGATAGCCTAGTACCTACCTATGAAACTATGAACCTATGAACTAATTTATCGTGCTTGTTCTCCACTTGTCATCACTCCCCTTCTATACTTCCTGTTTGTCATCACTCCCCTTCTATACTTCCTGTTTGTCCTCACTCCCCTTCTATACTTCCTGTTTAAATTCTTCTCACCTTCTTCCTCTGCTTGCTTGCCTGCACTTCCCCCTTACTGTTTCTCTTCCTGCTATTTCTTTCTTGTAACCACCTTTAACTGCTACTCGCTTCCTCTATTCTTCCTACTGATGTGGCAATTATGTTTGCACCACAATCTGCATTTGTTGTTTGACGTGTACTTTAATCTAACTAGAAGTGTGTCAATCTTGTATTTAAAAATTATGTCATGTATGTTAAAAATGTTTTGTAACTATTGTTATCCTCTGGTTGTAATTATCTGTCTTTGCATGGGGCTTTTCCCGCAGGCCTCCGCTGAAAATGTACTCTTGTTCAGATACCCAGTTAACAAATGTCAAAATAAACTAACTAAATAAATAAATAAATAAAACTAGGAGTAAACCCCTGTATCAGCTGCTGGATAGCCAACTGGTTCATACATAGGACACAGGAAGCAAAGACAGGGAACTCTACATCCAAAAAAAAAAGGCCAGTCACCAGTGAAGTCTCTTAGGACTTGTGCTGGGACCATTCCTTTTTGGCATTTATATTTCAGAAGTCAAATGGTAAAGGCCTCTAGCTGACCAGGTTTGTGGATGACTGCAAACTCTGTGCAATTACAGAATCCCCCAAGGTTACAAATATCCTCCCAGAAGGATTATTGCAAACTAATAACTGCTACAAGAGCCAGTGTCTAAAACCAAATGCAAAAAAAAAAAAAAAGAGAGAAATGCATAACAGTATCCTTTGGAAAAATTTTCACCCCTGTAAATTACCACATTGGTGATACACTCCTATGTATTGACCCAGTGGTAAGGTATTTAGTATCATATGTAGACAGTGACTTGTGCTTTGATCATAAAGGGTCTACTGTTGTCAGGAATTTTTTTTATTTTAACAAGACTATGGCATCGAGGTCCAGAGATGTCACTTCCTCCCTATAATCAGCTCTCATTGGACCTATTATTCAGTACAATTCCCCCTTGGGTATGTGGGTATGTACCTTACCAAGCATTTGCAACAACTAGAACTCCATAAGAGGTTCCTCGCAAATAGAATAGAAGGAGTTAAACTACATAGACTATGCAGATTATCTCAAGGCTTGGCCTTATACTCAGTCTCCTACAGATTGCCGAGAGGTGATTTATGCCTGGTTTAGAATGCAGCATCTGTCCCTGTACTGATGGACTTACTTCACATCCACAAGTCTAGCAGTATTTGGAACATATCATTGAAAGGTTTTAACCTAGGTTGCAACTTAAATAGAACATATTGGAGGAACAGGTATGTGTCTCAGAGACTGCCCCTACTGTTGATCAGGCTTCCCATCGATGTGAAGTATAGTTTATCTCTGACCCTATTTAATTGCAATCTTGATGAATGGATGGGGAATTCCAATTTTATCCCTGGACTGGCACCTGTGCTCTATTAGACACAGGCAACTTGTAAATGCTCTGCCCCTTTCACATAACTATATCCTCCACAGTAATGTTATCTTGTTGTGTATAAATGGGAATTTGCCCCTGGATAATATATCCTGTCATTTACAAATGATAAAATATCTCTGGGCTTAAAAAGGCCTCCTGGTGAAGCCATGAGCCAACCACAATCACAGCTGATTAAATGACAATGTCCTTTGGTATGTATTATGAGTTGTAGCAATGAGCTCCTTTCTACAGCTTTCCTAAATGGTGTAGCCAGGAAATCTTTGCAATAGTTTAAGATTTTTTCTTGCTCATGTAGTGCCTGAGAAGCCAGTGAGGATTTTTTGTGGCCATTTCAGTTTTCTTGTTTTAATGAGGGAGAGAAGAAACAGGACATTAGCCTAGGGAAGCTAAGTGGCTGACAGCTTAGCTATGGCACTGTTATAAAGGCTTTCTTCAGTTTCATCACCCGTGGAAGAAACTAAAACAAAGCAAACATTAGAAAAGAAAGAGACAACATTTTCAGAATCCATTTCTGATATTAATTTCTCCCTGACCAAATTGAAAAAAAAAACAGCATTATAGCCATTACAGTTCGTTCTGAAGAAAATGCATGTACAGCCAAGTAGACTGACTAAACTAGTTTTCAGTACTTAGGGATCTGAGACAAGGAACCCAGCTTGTGAGAACAATATTTATAACATTATATGCAAAACTGACCTGCACTCCAAAAAACTGATTGCCTGAAAAAACACTCCATCATCCTGCTAGATGTTAATCATGACATATTCTTTCATCTTACTGAGGAATTAAATTGTAAGCAGATCCTTAGTAATAGAAAGGATACACAGAAAACTTTACACAAAGTCAGTTTCTTATTTGCCTATACTATTTTACATCAGATTATAAAACTGTCCAATTTACAGTAAAAATCCTTAAAGTTGCATAAAATAAATCACATTTTACGTGACAAAACTGTCAGCTGACATTTTTGGTAGTTATCACTATGTAAAATAAATTAGAACAAAGGCAATGTATCCCTTTTGCTAACTTCTGATTAAAAGAAACATTCATGCTCAAATGCATTTTCCAGTTAAAATTTGTTTTATTTTCTAGAACAGTTGTACATTTCAAACAGCTAATTACAAAGGGAGAGCAAAATCTATTTTTGTCAAGTTTCTTGCATTCCTATTTGACTGAAAATATTTTTATAACCATTTGTCTATTCAGTTAGTGAATTCTTTAAAACATTCCCTCTTTTTAGGCTGTTAGCTGCAGGCAGTTATCATGTTGTTAGCCAGATAATTTATATATCCTAAAAATGTGACTTCTCATCAATAGGTCCTATATGTAGTACAACAGTTTTCATTAACCTTATTTTTACATTATTAATACAGTTTTATTTATAGAAGTTTCTTGAGTACAACCTTTATCCTGATGTTCATATCAACAAACTACTAGGTTCTTATTCAAGTGTCATATGACACATTATGTATTTATTTTTTATTTTATTTATGCTTTGTTCACCAGGTTAGTCCTACTGAGCCTGTGTCTTCTTTGCAGGGGAGACATCAGGTAGTATTCATACTGACTAGGGAAATTTGGCAAGGGCACTAGGAATCTTCCCTGTACTTTTCTTGATAAGTGCCATGAGATCTTTTCCATGGGATCATAGGGTCATAGAAAATTACTAGGATATCGACCTGGCGGTCATTTCAAACCTAGCCATTTCATCCCAATGTAATACCATAGAAATGTTAGTTAATACCCAACATTGCATTTAGTAATGGCTGTCCATGTCCAGGAGGGTTGTGGGCACTATTTCCGGTATGAATTTATGGTGCCCCATCAACTCATCCAGGTTCCTCTTGGACATTGTTATAGAGGTGCTCTGTTTCACATGAACAGGTAGCTTATTCCAAAGATGTGGCAGTCACTGGGAGATAAATCTGTCCCTTCAGCATGTCCTATTTAAGTCACAGGCCATATTAAGGTCCCTGGAATGGGTAGCCCTAGTCCCTTTTGATTTACGGATTATGCAGCATGTTCATTAGCTTTGGGTCTGAGATTGCTCTGTAAGCCAGGCATAAGTCTCCCCTAAGAAGTCTATACAATACAGAGTATAGTGACAGGGACTTTAGTTGGTCTGTGTATGACATGTGCTGGAGTCCCTTGATCTTCTTTATTAGAAGCCTCTGAGGTCTCTCCAATTGCTGCACGTGCTTTGTACAGTGCATGGCGAACATGGCATTATACTTAATTATGAGCTGTATTAGTGCCAAGGATAGAGGGGTTATAACCTTTTTTGCTCTTGAGGTGATGTCTTTACTAATCAAGTGTGCTACATAGAAAGCTTTCCTTACTACAGTAGACACATGGTGGTCGAAATTAAGGTCACAGTCAACTTGTGATCTCAGGTCTCTTACCACTTTGTGGGTACTTAGTGTATTTTTGTTAATTTGATAGTGGGAAGGGCCATTGTTTGTGCCAAAGGGAATGATGATGCATTTCTTTGCATTCAGTTTGAGACTGTGACTAAGACACTGCCTCAAGAGACCCAGGTGAACAAGCCTGGCAGGAGAAACAAGGGTGATCCAGCTGTCCATAATGCTAGGTTGAAGACTGTTATCCTGTTGTCACTAAGGGTGTTTCTCAGAATCTCTCATGAAGGAGCTCAGTGGATGGATATTTCTGCCTGTATTTTTTTTTGGTAGTTTAATTTAAAGTTTCAGCTCACTATCAGTATTTCTTTGACTGGGAAAGTACTAAAGATGAGGGCTACACTAATGTGCTATAGCTGAATTTAAGGGAAAAACTGTTGAATTAATCTATCTGGCTAAGGCACACAATTATGTCGCAATGCATGGATACGCAAACAAGCAGAAACCCACTGAAATGCAGGGCCTATATAACAGAAGGTTAAAAACCTGAAAACACTTTAAAATAAGGTTCAAAATCACCAATGAGGATGTTTACTCCAAGCCCTCGACCAACAACCCTTCAACGGATAGGTTCCAATCAGCACAATCCTCTCACTAGATTGCAGAAAGACCCCTTCCAATCCAAGATGGCCTGGAAAACATGCTCAGAACAAATAGCCACTAGCTACCCTAGTTTCAGTGGAAACCACTTGAAAATGTTTAACACAACAGAAAAATAGCAGTGCGACACTACAAAATATGTAAAAAGCAGAAATTCAGCAGGGAGAATGTTATAAACAGCTAACAAATCAGTTATTTTAACACTGCTTGACAAGAAAACCAGAACAAGCAGAACAGATTGCTTTGCAACTGTAAAAAGTACCAGCAAACACTTAAAAAACAGTGAAAATAGCAACAAGAGCTTAATAAGCAGTGAAAACAGCAACAAGCACTTTATAAGCAGTGAAAACAGCAACAAGAGCTTTATAAGCAGTGAAAACAGCAACAAGAGCTTAATAAACAGTGAAAACAGCAACACAAGCTTAATAAGCAGTGAAAACAGCAACAAGAGCTTTATAAGCAGTGAAAACAGCAACAAGAGCTTAATAAGCAGTGAAAACAGCAACAAGAGCTTTATAAGCAGTGAAAACAGCAACAAGAGCTTAATAAGCAGTGAAAACAGCAACAAGAGCTTAATAAGCAGTGAAAACAGCAACAAGAGCTTTATAAGCAGTGAAAACAGCAACAAGAGCTTTATAAGCAGTGAAAACAGCAACAAGAGCTTTATAAGCAGTGGAAACAGCAACAAGAGCTTAATAAGCAGTGAAAACAGCAACAAGAGCTTTATAAGCAGTGAAAACAGCAACAAGAGCTTAATAAGCAGTGAAAACAGCAACAAGAGCTTTATAAGCAGTGAAAACAGCAACAAATGTTGATTTAACAGGCCCAGTGAGGCAGATAATTGCAGTACAGCAGTGTAGTTGAGTATACAGTATATAAATACAGTATTAAAGTAGGTGGCAGGCAATAAAAAAGTGCAGTAAATAGTATAAATAAGCAAAAAAAAAAAAAAACAGGCAACTTGTGTCTTTTGGGAAGCTCAGAAGCCTCTAGTCATCTGGTATCTCAGCTCAGATTTGTGGCTAGCAGCACACCTCAGTTCAGCTTGGTTCAAAGAAGCAGAAACCTGCTCAAATGCAGGGCTTAAATACCAGAAGCTAAAAGCTTGAAAACAAAAACTTTGAAAAAGGTTCAAAAGGAACAATGAGGATGCTTACTCCAAGCCCTAGACAAATCACCCTTCACCAGACAGGTTCCAATCAGCACAATCCTCTCACTACAGCACAGAAAGGCCCCTTCCCATCCAAGGCAACCTGGAAAATGTGTTCAGAACAAACAGCCACTGCAAACAGACCCAGATGCATCAAACTATATCTGGACTATGCTACTGCTACCCTAGTTTCAGAGGGAACCACTAGAGAATGTTTAACACAGTAGAAAAATAGCAAGGATAGACTAAAAATGTTTAAAACAGCAGAAAATCAGCAAGAAGACTCATCTACAGAACAATAAGCTAATGAGCTCAGCATACCTCTTATACTAGACTGCAGTATCAGTATTAGAAAGTGAATCCATGCACCTGGGATGAGAATAGAACTCGGAGGTATCTGACCTTCAACACCAATGACAAGTATTTGACCTACTGAAATAATTTTATTGGAGAACTGCCAGAGTTATGTGTAGTAATTTATGAAATAACATTCACAGCACTTTTAATTTATTTTATATTTTCATAGCTTAGTACTAGGCTAACTACCCCTGTGGCCCATTTTAAGCCTAGCCAATTGCCCCGAGTGAGAATCAAACCCTGCACCTTGTGTCTGTAAGGTAAACACCTTAACCATTATGCCAACCTCACATATTTTCTTATATATTTTCTTTTCTAAGTACTGCTGTTAAGCACAAATTTCCTTGTTCTCCCCTCAGCTGTTGGTACAAAGTATATTAAATGCAAAAACTTGGGTTTTTAAATAAACCAGGAAAAACTGAGAGTAAAATTATGAAAAAAAATTATCCCGACTTAGAGAAACAGTTAAAAGAATTATATTCAGAAATAAATGCAGATTTGCCTTAGATCTTTTTCTGATTTGAGACCAGATTAACAGCCGCAATTTTGAGCAGGCCTAAATGCGACCTACATTATTGAGATCAACAATGACATTTCAGGTACAGAAACAACATTTTAAAATGAAAGTTATATCTTTTGATGACAAGGTTATAATTGACAAACATAACATTTTATAAACATTTTTGCATTTATTTTCTAGTAATATCTTTCGGCTTTTCCCAGTTAGGGGTCGCCACAGCAGAACTTCGGTCCGCTAATGATTGGCAGTTGATTTAGTGCCGAGTTGCTAGCCCGATGCCCGACCTTCAAAGAAGGCACACTCATTCATGCATGCACCTACCTGCATGTCTTTAAATGTCACTCGACTGCAGGGAGGACATGCAGACTCCACACAGAAGGTACTCCAGCCAAGAATCGAACAGGAGAACCTCTTGCTGTGAGGCGACAATGCTAATTGCTGCACCACCGCGGCCTCTTTTTGCAACTTATTTAAATCCACTAACAGAATTTTGCAGAATCTGATTCATAGGGTGGTATTCCCAGACAGAATAATATGTCAGTAAAATGCCATATGGACTATAAACCTAATGGTTTTATCTTTGACTTTAATAAAATATTTAACAATAAGTTATAAAAATTATTTATGTTTGTCATCTTTATTCAGAATAGTGGTATTTCAGGTATATATATTAACTGGTCTGTTTCTTAATACATTGAACACAGATGCATCCATCTACCCCCAAATGAATATCATCGCATCATTTATTAATTTAGAATTGAAGATATTTTTTAAATATCATCATACAGCATTGATTGACTCAGACTTGAGGATTTTTACATCCATTTGCTAAACTGATCGAAACAGGTTTTTCTCATATCTAATTTTTTTTTTATCAGTCTGTCTTTCTAAGTTATAGTCAAACTTCATATCAGACAATCTCATTAGATCTCTCGTTTTATCTTTGTTTCTCCTATAGATGCTGCTAAGGCTTTGTGCAAAGTTTATATTCCTATTTATTGTATTATTACAGAATCCAAGTTTCCCTAAAACATATGTAAACTTGATGAACACGTTTTACTCCTATCACCACACCACAACCTGGTCTATAAGCTTGCTCGCACCACTGAAAATGAACAAATACAAATGAGACAAGGGTTAGCACTTTTGTAAGTTCCTACTCTTCCACATATCTTCCAGAGAATATCTTGGTGGACAAACCTAATGACCAGTCTTCAGGGTGGCCTTCTGAAACTAATTACCCAATAAAAGGATTGAAAGTGCTAAACCTTGTCTCATTTCGATTCATTTGTTTTCAGTGGTGCTAGCAAGCTTATCAACCAGGTTGTGGTGTTTTGATTTGTCTTAGTACCTTGGTTAGTTGAGTTTTTTGATTATTTTGTTTTACTCTACTCTTTCAACTGCGCAACTGCAGTGGTGGTGCTTTTGTTTTACTCTAATCTTTCAACTGCACAACTGCGGTGGTGGTGCTGTGGTAGTGTTGTCTCCTCATAGCAAGACGTTGTCCTGTTCGATTCTCAGCTAGAGCGTCTTCTGTGTAGAGGCATACATGAATGGGGTGTGCCTTCGTTGAAGGTTGTGCGTCAGGGCTGGTAACCCGGTATGTAAAAATCCACTACCAATCATTAGCGGACCAGAGTTCCGCTGTGGCGACCCCTAACTGGGAAAAGCCGAAAGACACAAACAAACTCTAATCTTTCAACTGATATATGATACCTTTTTGTAGTTAGCTCATATTACAAAAATCGTATTAAGCAATGCTTGCTGCCTCCCTTTTGATTTATATATCTAACCCTTATTTCTTCATCTGTTTTAGGTTCATAGGTTCATAGGTAGGTACTAGGCTATCTGCCCGAAGGCATTTACAAGCCTAGCCGGAATGTGTTGGCTTTTGCTGCCCCCCTAGATTAGTTCCCTGTGCCTCTGTCCAGCAGAGCCATTGAAGTGATCCCTGGGGTAAACCTTCTGTTTCCAATCCACTCGTCAAGGTTTCTCTTGAAGAGGGTTAATGAGGAGCTCTGCCTAATGTGGACTGGAATCTTGTTCCAGAGCATGGGAAGTCTCTGGGACAGGAATCTATCCCTCCAGCACATCCTATTTATTGTTGTGGTGAGGTTTAGATCCCTAGATCGTGTGGCTCGAGGGGATATGGTTTTCTTTAGGTGGAGCATGTCCATCAATTCTGGGTTGGACATGGCCTTGTATGTCAGACAGAGATCACCTCTGAGTAGGCAGTATGCAACCGAGTACAGCTGGAGTTTCTTCAGTCGAGCTGCATAGGGCATCTGTTTGAGGGCAGTGATCCTCTTGGTGAGGTACTTCTGTGGTCTTTCCAGCTGTTGCAGGTGTCTTGTAAGGTACATCTCAAATGGGGTGTTGTAATCTATGATGGGTCTGATGAGTGCTGTGTAGAGGGGCACAATGACCTCTTTTGATCTGGATGCAAACCCTTTTGTGATTAGGTGTGCCACATAGAAGGATTTTTTTAACTACTTTGGCAATGAGATTATCAAAGGAGAGGTTACTGTCTACTTGGGTCCCCAGATCCCTTATTACGTCTTCCGTATTTAAGGGGCTACCACCTATGTGGTAGTCTGTGGGTACTTTGTTTTTTCCAAAGGGGATGACTATGCATTTTTTGGCATTTAGCTTGGGGCCATGGTTTTGACACCAGGTATCTGTCTCAGTGAGACCCTTTTGGAGGATGTCTGTGTCCACCGGAGAGTCAATTATAGCCCCTAGTTTGCAGTCATCTGTGAACTTGATCAGCCATAGTCATTCTGTGCTTGCCTGTACCTCTGAGAAGTATATGCCAAACAGGAGGGGTCCTAGGACTGAGCCCTGGGTAATGCCACTTGTAACTGGTTTAGAGTCAGACCTAGC